>NC_081182.1:80088789-80388789 GCF_029867415.1 Vicia villosa
TTGCGGCAATCCAACCTACCAAGTTTATTACTCGATTTAATTATTATTTAATTAAAATTTTAATCAATAACTAATATAATTAAATAAAGATGTATACTCAAAGAATATTTAATTATATATTTAAAAAATATTACAAAATGTTATTTATCTCTCCAACACATACTTCTTTCTAGTATTTGTTATTTTTCTCTAATTTATCTAAATGTTATTTGGTATTTAAATATTATATTGCTAAATTTAAAATTAATTTGCATCATTTATAAAAATTTATTGATTTATAAATATCAAACACTCATGCACAATTTTAAATATACATGAAAAATTGTGAAGATTTACTCTTTTATTTATCAAACACTCCTATAATGATTTATAAATATATAAAACAAATTTTAATGAGTGTTTTAGAGAGTATTAAAAATAGTGTTCTTAACGCTATTTAGAATGAGAAATGCTATGAACATTATCTATAAGATAATGTATTTATTACCTCTCCATTTTATATAAATCATTACATGTCATAACCTGATAATTATTCACTTAAAATAAGGATTATCTTCCATATGTAAATTTCATGTCTTATATTCCAAATAAATTAAATATATTATATTTCGTTATTAATATTTTATCATTAAAATTATTCTAAATTAAAATTTAAATACTTAGGAAGTACATTGAATGTTCACAAGAAAATTATTTTAATAGGTAGCACATTTTCATTATTATTGATGTGTCATTATTTTAATAGGCGACACATTTTGTGAGATGTGTACACCGACAACTATCACATTTACCAGTTGAGAATCAGATCTGTAATAATGATTGTCTCCATATCAAAAATAGAGATGATCAATTTGTTGTTTTAAGAGGAACGGGTAAAGATTGTAGTTTTGCTTTGCTCGTCATTGGGAGTGCACTAGTATGAATTATTTGAAAAGCGCGGAACCAATGTGTTTTTTAGAATAAAATTATAACAGTGTAGTGAATTTGTGAAAAGGTGGAGCTACAATCATATTGGCAGTTGAAAGCTTATTATGTGAGTGTTTTAGGGTAGATTATCATAGCTGGAGGAGTAATCTTATACATTGTATTTTGTTTGATATTAATTAACTGTTGAGTTTTTGGTGTTTTTGACATTCTTAGAGTAGATGAAACCAGTTTGATTATGTGTTAACTTTTGTTAGTCTTTCAAGTGCGTGAAGGATTTTTTTCGGTTGGTAATAAAGTTATTTGATTTCTTTAAAAAATAAAAACTATCACATTTATTTTACATGTCTTTTTTTTGTTATATTTATTTATTTAACTTAAACTAATTTAAGAAACTAATAAATAATTAATTAAATACAAAAAATTAAAAATTAATTATGTATAAAATAATGATATAAAGTCAAAAATTAAAAAATCAATAATTATCTTTAAATAAAATAAAAAATTAAAAGAGAAATGACATTTTCTTTAAAAAACTTTATGCTGAAATCAAATTCAAATTAAACAATTATTAAATTAAAAGATTGAAAATGGAAATAAATAAAAAGGAATAAGAGAAAAAGTTCATAACATAAAGAAAAAATAATGAAAGTAAAGGAAAATAAATTGAAATGAATAGAAAAAATCACCATGTTTTTCCCGCATATTTAATTTGCTGCTGCAGAATATCATTAATAATATTTCTATTTTATATTTTTTAATAATAATAATATCTATTATTATTATTATTATGTCTCATTCCTCTTTCAATTTTATATTTTTTATATTATTTATTAATTTTTAAATTAATATAAGTTAAATAAAAAATTTTAAGAAAAATGGAAGCAGGTAAAATGATATGTGATAGTTGGTACTTTACATGTCATACAAATTGCTCGAATTTATTAAAAATTAAAATACCACATTCAAACAATCTTATCTCTATTTATAAACACTATTAACAATACATTTTTCTGCAAAACATTGTACAATACTCTGTATATTATTTCAGACTTACATCATTATTACTTTAATAATATTAATACTATCAAATGTTTAAAATATACCATTTACTATTAATTAATAGTAAAATTTAAAAAAAATTAAAAAATTGTACATATAATGGGGAAATTATATTCTAAAGTTAGAAGGAAAAACATAAGAATTTTTTTCAAAAGAAAATCAATTAAGGAGATAATAAACATTTATCTATGATGATATTAAGTAACAAAATTATTTTAACTCAACCTACACAAATTAAAATTTAAATAATTATGAATTAAATTATGGGTCATGCTAACAAGAATTCTAGAAACACTATTTTCTAAAAAATAAAATATTTTTTAAATAAATAAATTATTTTTATTTTTAATACATTGAATATAATTATTTTTAAGAAAATATATATTTTTTTAGAAATATTAATCATTTCAATATTTAATGTGTTGAATTCAAATATTTAAATAAAACATACTATTTTAAGATCCTCGCTATCATTCTCTTTAAATTAAAATTTGAACAAGAAATTTAGCAACATAAATAAGTTATGGCAACAACAAACATAGTTGAAAAAACAGAAAAAAATTGAATTGCGTTAATTTCGATTAGGTTGTTCTCACAAAAAACTTGCCTGAAGTTACAAATGCTGAATAAAATATGTAATACTCAATATTTTAAAAAAAATATAGATATGTTCTTAATTTTTGTTGTTTCGTATTTTTTTAATTGTAGTAAAAAAATCTCACAAAATGAAATTAAATTTTTTATTTATTTAAAGGTCAAATTTTTAAAAAAAAAACTAAATGATCAAAATTTTATTTTATTTTACCATCATAATTATTCTTGATTTATATTGTAAAAAAGATTTATTTTAATCTTTAAATTTAATTCATCGTCATATTTACCATTTGTTTTTAATCTTATCATAAAAAATTTATTAAAAAAAAAAAACATGCATTCAAAATTATAGTGTTTTCTAATAAAAATTTCAAATCAAAGGCACAGGAAAAAAAACTTTAATCATGATCAAAGACAAATTAGAGATTTATCAATTAATTTTTAACATTAATCAAAGAATTTTTTGTTTGATGTTAGTATTTTTTACTTTCACACTTACCCTTCTTTTGTCTAACTATTTTGATGATACATTTATTGTCTTGCATGATGCATTTTGGATGATTTAGGGACCAAGTCTTGACAACTCTTTTACCTTCTCCAAACCTGCATTTTTCACCTCCATTGTTATCTCAAAAAACTAACAAAGTTTGTCATTATCTTCACCCAAAATTCTAGTATTGCACTATAAATAGAGGTAATTTATAAGAAAAGGGGGAACTTTTTTAGAGTAAAAAGTACTGAAAAATTTGAAAGAAAAAGAGTCTCTTTTATTGTGAGAGTTAGAGGAAGAATTCATTGATAGGTGTTGCAAATAACCCCAACATCCTCCATCTCCAAAGGCTTTACTATTAGGAACCTCCTTTTTCACATTTTGTATTGTTATTCTTTTATGTGTTGTTGAGTTCTTGTTCTTATATGTTGCTATACTCTTAAATATATTGTGTTTTTGTTATGTATGCTAGTTGTTTGAGTTAAAATTTTAAACACTTCATAACTTCATAGCTACATGTTTAGGATGATAACTAATAAACATAGAATGATTGCATTTCCTAAAACTCTGTGCTGCCCGTGGAAATCGATTTCATAAATTTTCAATTCCCTTTTTTATCTTGGTATTATCTAGATCTTTTTGTTACCATTCATTTGTCGATGGTCCAACCTCAATACGAGTTATAAAACTCAATATATGATCAAATTACCGAACATATGTCACGATGTATGTGCACTATTGTTGGTTGTGTTATGTCTCTGGTACTAGATAACATATCTTTGTTGTTTCATTTTTCATTATTATTGGAACTAGCTAGCTCTTTTTGTTAGCTCTTATTTGTCGTTGGTTTCATCTCAATCGAAGTTACAAAACTCAATATATGATCAAATCATATAAGATAACGACTCAATCGTTTTAATCTCTTTTGTTATAACCAAAATTGGATTAAAAATGATTAATTAGATGTATATCTCATTGATCCCCAAGCATTCAAACACAAGTCGTATAGCTTGCATGTTCGAACGTTTGTCTTCCTTTTAAAAATAATAATTAATAACTTGATCATTTTGATTTTGTTGTCTTATCAAATTAAAAATGATTAATTGAATGTCTATCCTTTTGATCCCCGAGCGTCCAGACACAACTCATATAGATTTCTTATTTTACCATCTGTCTTCCTTTAAGAAATTACAACTCAATTTGTGCTAAACATATTCTTTTATAAACAAAATTAGATTTGTTTTGGCCGGTCATACCTCCCTTGATCCGACCACCCTGAGACGGAACGCTCAGGAACCAGACATATCAATCGGATACTCAATCGGCTTCTAGAACATTCTCCATGCCACTAGACTATCATACACCGAGCTGCATGAGATTCATGCCTTAAGCACATCAAACGATTTCCCGCATTCCACGCCTAAAAAAATAGTGAGGTCGTTATTTCTCTTCCCTACATATATGGAAAACGTCATTTCACATGACAAGTTTCAAACACGATTTAATTATTCTCTCATCACTCACATACTGACTCGAGTGTTGGAGTGTTAACCTTGTAGGTATACCACCACTCCGTCGCACCGGAAACTCTCCATCTCCACAACTTTTGCAAGTCTTTATATTTATGGTTTCAAAATGGAACAGTGGAGCCTTCTATGGGAAGAGATTACTAATTACTGATTTTCATCAAGAATAACTCATTCTCAACCCAAAGAAAGTTTCCTACTAGAAACCTAAAGAGAACATGCAATAACCTTTATGAAGATGCTCAAGAAGACAGATTCATTTCTTGCTCCTCACTTCTCATGATGGATCGAGGAATTTTGAAGCATCACAACATCCAACACTCTATTACCTCTCTATTGTTTCTTGTTAGACATCGACTAATAGGTTCACCAGATCAAACTATTAAGGTTAGAATCCCTAGATCGATAAAAGAATGAAAAAATTGCTAAGTCCAACTTACCTCTAATTATCGTGATTGTTATCGTTGATCTAACCCCGACATTATTTTTAGTAGAAGTTGGAAGCTCATGTAATTTCCTTTACAAAGACGTGTTGGAATCGTTGGGCCTCATGCGAATAAACCTGAGTCCTTTTAATGGAGAAGACTTGTTAACCTTTAACAAATTAGTCACCCGTCCTTGTGGAGCAATATATCTGACATTATCGATTAGAGGGGGTGAGTCAAAAATAATAACTCTCTCGTTTCTCGCGGTACGGTGTAGAAGTACCCATAAAGGCATTTTAGAAAGGTCATTCTTAGCAAAGCTAGATACAGTTGCTTCTACGGTCCATTTGAAGATAGCCTATTCCAACGAAAGATGAGTGTCGTACACTGAATATAAATTTATGAGAAGCAAGTAGAATTAGGAAGATAATCCACGTGAATATTTTGACATTAGCATTGGGAAACTATGACGTGCTAGATCTCGATGCGCGCAAAAGCAAAGTTAGACCTACCTCGTACGGCGAGTTCAAGTCCGTGCAGCTAGGAGGAATCCGGCCAGGTCAGTAAAGATTAGATCCACGATTTTCCCCAAGGTAAGGTCCATTTTAATAGAATTCCTCCAAGAAAATTCCGACCTCTTTTCTATATCACCGCATAAGATGTTCAACATTGATCCCCAAGTGGCTTGTCATCAGCTGAACCTAGACCTCGGTTTAAAGTACGTGTCCCAATGAGGAAGAAAACAATCTCCTGAAAAGGAAAAGACTACAAATAACACAGTGAGAGGCATGTTAGATGCCAAGTTCATTTCAGAAGTGAAGTATATCGAATGGATATCTAATATGTTTGTAGTTAAGAAGGCCTTAGGAAAGTGAAGGATGTGTGTCGACTATACCGACCTCAATCGAGCATGTCTGAAAGATTTATATCTACTCCCAAACATTGACCAACTTGTTTAATTCATCCTATTACCAACTTCTATCCTTCATGGACGAATACTCTGAATACATCCATATACCAATGTTCAGATCTAATAGAGTAAAAACCCCATTCATGATCGAGCAAGCCAACTACCAATACAATGTTATGCCATTCGAACTAAAGAATACCGGAGCAACCTACTGGAGAATGATGAACAAAATATTCCATGAATAAATAGGATAAAAACTTAAAGAATACATGGACGATATCATAGCTCTCAGATATTTAAAATTTTATGGTAATACAACATGAGACTTAACCCCGAGAAATGCACTTTTACTGTAAGGGCCGATAACTCCTTGGGTTTCTATTTGATAGAACCAAGGATTGAAGCCAATCCTGACAAATGTGAATAAGTTATCCAGATGAAGACCATAACCTCGAAGAAGGATATCCAAAGAATAAATGGGATGTTGATTGCCTTGAACATGTTCATCTCAAGATCCATCCAATAGGCACTACCTTTTTACAAGTTGCTGAGGAAACGTGTAGAATTTGATTGGAATGTCAAATGCGATAACACATTTGAATTCGTAAAAATAATTCTAGCTACCCCTCCAGTACTCACCTCACCATCAGTGGAGGAGACATTATATCTCTACCTAGCGGTCGTTAAAAAGGCAGTAAGTGTCATCCTCATAAGGGAGACAGATGTTGGTCAAAGCCTGCTATATTTGGTATCAAAAGCCCTAGCCAGAGCATAGACACGATATCAAAATATTGAGAAATCTTACCTCGCCATGGTAGTGGCATTACAAAAAATCACGAGATATTTCTTGACACACTCTATAGCGGTTCATATAGATTTATCATTAAGGTAAACACTTTACTGGTTAGATCTGACTGAGAGATTAACGAAATGGGAAATTTAATTATTTGAGTTCAAAGTCTCTTTAGAAGCTAGGAAGGCACTAAAAGATCAACTATTTTCCAACTTCCTAGCACAAATAACATCAACATCGTCGACTTCGGACCACCCTTGGGTGTTTTTCATAAAAGGATCATCTAACTGCCTCGGGAGCGGATCTAGTGTCATTCTAGAAAATAACTGTGGGCTCGTGGTAGAAATCTCGTTGAGATTAAAATTTCCGACCACTAATAATCAAGTTGAGAACGAGGCAATTATCACAGGAATATCATTAGCAGAGGAATTGGAGGCAAAATGCCTCAAATTGAGGACGGATTCCTAATTAGTCGTCTCTCAAATTTGTGGTGAAGCACAAGTCATGTACCCATTGTTGCAAAAATATCTTAAATTGACCAAGGAAAAATTTGTGAACTTCAAAGAGTTTGAAATATCCTACGTTCCCTGTGAGGAAAACACTCGCGCTGATGTGTTATCTCGACTAGCCAGTACATGAAGTCCTGGAATCAATCACTCATTTGTCTAATAGACCAAGAAAATATCAAGCATAGATCGAGTAGGGGAAATTGTAATGGTTATAAGCGCACCTACCTCTCTTTCTTGGATCACACTTATTAAAGAGTACATTTAGCACGGTAATCTACCTTCAGATACGTTAGAAGCCACACTCATAAAGAAAAGGGCCAATGGGTATATGACACGAGAGGGGTCCTTTCCATGCCCTTATTAAGATGCTCAGGAAAGGCAGAGGCCGATTACGCCTTCCTAAAAGTATACAAGTGGGATAGTCAGACAACACTTGAGAGCTACCGCTTTAGCCAAAAAGGTCTTGAGGGCGGGATATTTGTGGCCAACTATGATCTAAGACGCATGACTTGAGTCAAGTGAAAATTATGATTCGAGTCATATTGTATTGTGATTCAAGTCACTTGTATTTTTTATGATTCAAATCAAATATGGCAAAGCCAAATTCTTGCTTTCATGGAAAGTTGTGATTCAAGTCGAGTTAAACTTGTGATTCGAATCAAAGCACGCAAAGCCAAAATCTAATTTTCATAATATGTATGATTCGAGTCATACAATATACATGATTCAAATCAAGCAACTTAACACCTTAATTCAAATGTTCTAACTTGTGATTCAAACAACATTTGATGAAAAGACAAAAATTAACATGCAAGGCCAAAATAATGTACAATATCATGGACCAACATTATAATTGATTGAATAATGAAGAGACTAAAGGTATAATACTGCATAGTCAAGCAAACATAATATATGTAAAAACAATCAAATTACAAACATGCGAAAAATAAAATAACACATACACGCAAATTAACAAAAAAAACATCAAAACTAAAAAAATGATACCATACGATAATGTGATTGTAATTTCTAGGCGTTATGCCAATCATCCATTGTCTCATACATAAACCATGTTTGACATTTACTCCCATCCAAAGCACAAACTTCATTGGCAACAACCCCCCCCCCCCCCCCCCAAATCCAATTTCTATTGGCATCCACCAATTTTAGTAGCATAAATCCAAATCTTCATTAGCACCCATCAAAGCCTAATAGTCAGTGGCACCACAATCATTTATTTTGTTATGAATCTAAGTATTAGCAGTTCGACTAATGACAATCATTTATTTTTATATCGATCTAAGTATTAACATTTTGGCTAATGACGATCATTTACTTTTCATGTTGGTCTAACTAATAGCACTTCATCTAATGACGATCAGTTATTTTATTCTTGATCTAAGTATTATCATTTCTTTTTATGACGATCATTTAGTTTCTTGTCGATCTAACTATTAACATTTCGGCTAATGACGATCACTTACTTTCTTGTCGATCCAAGTATTAATATTTTGGATAATGATGATCACTTACATTTCTTGTCGATCTAAGTATTAGCATTTCGGATAATGATATGATAATTTATTCTCCTGTCAATCTAAGTATTAGCATTTTCGCTAATGAAGATCATTTACTTTCATGTCAATTTAAGTATTAGCATTTTGGCTAATGACAATAATTTACTTTTTCTATCAATCTAAGTATTGAAATTTTGACTAATGAATATCATTTACTTTTTTTGTTGCTCTAAGTATTAACATTTTAGCTAATGAAGATCATTTAATTTACCGTCGATATAAGAATTAGTATTTTGGCTAATGACGATCATTTACTTTTCCTATTGGTCTAAGTAATAGCATTTCAGCTAATGACAATAATTTATTTTCTTGTCGATCTAAGTATTAGCATTTAGGCTAATGATTGTCATTTAATTTCCTGTTGATCTTAATACTATCATTTTGGTTAATAAAAATCATTTACTTTCTTGTCGATCTAAGTATTAGCATTTCGGAAAATGGAGATCATTTACTTTTCTTGTTGATCTAAGTACTAGAATTTCAAATAATGACGATCATTTAGTTTCCTATCGATCTAAGTATTAACGTTTTGGCTAATGAAGATCATTTAATTTCATATTGATTTAAGTATCAGCATTTCAGCTAATGATCATTTACTTTTATTGTCAATCTAAGTATTAGCATTTAGGATAATGACAATCATTTATCGATCTATGTATTAACATTTTTGCTAATGACAATCATTTACTTTCATGTCGATCTAAGTATTAGCATTTCAGCTAATGATGCTCATTTGTTTTTCCTGTTGATTTAAGTACTAGCATTTAGTCTAATGATGATCATTTCCTTTTCTGCTGGTCTAATTATTAACATTTCGTCTATTAACATTCATTTAGGTTCTTGTTGGTCTAAGTATTATTAGCATTTTGGCTCATGACAATCATTTACTTTCATGTATATTAGTTCCTTAAGGTTGAATACAATCATTTTGTTTTCTTGTCATCTCATTTTCTTTTTCTCATTGAAGGATAAAACCTAGGTCATTTATACTAATTATCTTTCACAACAATTATAAGAAGACTTGTGTAATTCATATTCTCTAGTTAAATAAAATTAAATAGGGATAACTATTGTACCTCAATTTGGTTCAAGGAAAGTTTTCAAAAATAAAAAAAAATAAAGGTATGTTCTTAAGTTTTATTGTTTCCCATTTTCCTCAATTGTAGTAAAAAAATCTCACAAATAATCAAATTAAGAGTTTTGTTTATTTAGAGGCCAAATTTCTTTTTTCAAAAATTACTACTCCCTCTATTTCTTTTTAAGTGTCGTTTTAGAAGAAATTTTTTGTTTCTATTTAAGTGTCGTTTTTATAGTTTAATGTTATAATTTGTTAATTATACCCTTACTTTCTCAATAACTCCACTCACATTTTTAATAAAATTAATTATTTTCTCCATTAGTTATTGAAAAAAAATGTATGATTGAATTTATCGAGAAAGAGAAAATAAATGAAATTATAATAGGAAAAATAACTCTAACAATCCACTATCTTGGTTGAAGAACTTTTTGCTAAAACGACACTTAAAAAGAAACGGAGGGAGTATAATTTAATTGCATTTACCATCATGACTATTTTTAATTTATCTTCTAAAAAATGTTTACTTTAGTCTTTTAATTTTATTCATCACCATATTTACCATTTGTTTTAAATCTCATCATGAAAATCCAAAAAAAAATATGCATTTGGATTTTAGTGTTTTCTAGCCAAAAAAAATCCAAATTTCAAATTCAAAGGCAAAGGAAAAATGATAAAATATTTAATCATGATATCAAGGTTAATTTGTAACATTAATCACAAAAACTTTCTCTTTGGTGCTAGCATCTTTTACTTTCACATTTATTTTTTTTGTCTTGCCATTTTAGTGATACATTTGTTGCCTTGTATGATATATTTTGGATGACTTAAGGACTATATTTTGACATCCCTTTTTACCTCCCTAGTGTTACATTATAAATAAAGGTCATTTTAGTGAGAAAAGAGGAGCTTTTTAAAAATAAAGAGCTGGAAAATTTGAGAGAGAAAATTAGTTTCTTTTATTGTGAGAGGTGGTAGAAGTATCCATTGATTGGTCATGCAAATAGCACCAACATGCTTCATCTCCATATGCTTCATATTCGGTAACCTCCTTTTTTCACATTTGACATTTTTATTCTTGGGTTAATACATATTCTCTCCAATCCATTTGAGCCATTTTAGAAACTCCCTATTAAAACAATTTGATAAAATTCCATAACATTCTAAGATTCCATTGTTTTGCACCTTCATCATACCCATTCATCAAAAAGTTGATGTGGAACTATTTTTTTTTATTTTCCATTTAATATTTATTGCACACAAGTACTTCACTTATTAAAATGACCCAATTACCCCACACTTAAAAATTAAAACTTGATTAATGAAATCTTTCATTTTAAAAAACTATAAAATATTATATTCTCAATCGTCCCCTTAATATTCATCATTCTGAACCCTAAAATCTCATATTCTTTAACGTCTCATTCTTCTTCATCGATTTGAACCCTAGAAAAGCTTAAACACCTTGAATCCTTGAACGTTTAACATCAAGCTTTTTGTTCCTTGACCAAATAAGTGATCAAATCGATTAGATAATGCAAATGATTGATTATTGTTGCCCAAAATGGAAGGTTTGGATATAGAGTTGTTACCAATATTTAAGAGGTTGTCACAATCAATTATATATTCAATTATCCATCATCTAATCAATTAGGGAATATATCTAATCGATTAGACAATTGCAAAAAGTCTCATAATCAATTAAACAATTTCCTAATCAACTAGCTAGGTTCAAAAACATTTGTGGTGATTTTAATTAAAAAGGAACGCGTTTAAAATACTTTTTGATGTGTGTGATTTGGCCATAATAATTCCAAAAATTCTCTTATGTTTTTTCAATACACGGATCACTCAAACGAACACAATCATGCAAGCTTTCATACTTGTTCTCTTTCACAACTTTGAAGCTTCAAGTCTTCTTGATGAGGCTTGATATTTTCCAATGTTGGTTACCATCATGTGAGATGTTGAAAGTTTAAACTACCAGTCATCATAAACCATAAGTCTTCACTAGAGAGTCCTTGGATTGTAGTGTTGACTTTAAAACACAATTGATTCAGGAGGATGATTGATCAATCATCTTGTATATCTTAGACCACTTAAGCTAACTTCAGCAATTGCTTGACCTTAAGTGTTATCACCATCAAACCTAAGAAGTTGTTGACTTGTATCTTTCTATCCATGGGTTTCACTATCTTGGATCACTTCTTAATTGTACCTGCAAGCATATAGATCCATATTCTCCTCCGTTTTAATGATGACAACACATATCTCAGGGAAGTGGAAAAAGAAAATTTTGGTAGATAATATTTTGAGTGGTTAAAATCCTCTAACATGAGTAGAGATTATACTTTACTTCTATTGAGAGTATACTTCTTACCCTTTTGCATAATCAAAATGGATGGTAAAGATGCTAGACAGAATTGTAAATATAAGTAGGCACATAGATGAAACACATTTTGCAAAGAAGGGAAAATAATTATCTCACTAATTTGAAAACAAGAATTCAAATTAAAAAAAATAGGATATTGTGGGAATTGAAATAATTCTTAGGAAGTGATAAAGACAAAGGTCTTTTGCTTGTGTGATAATAGTGACTGTTGTGAAAAAACGATGTCAAGAACAAAGTACAATAGGGAATTAGGGAAGACAAGAAGAACAACAAGGATTGGTTATAATTGTTGTTCTTTTACTTTATCTTTGAACAAGATTACAAGTGTTACAAGAATAACAAATAACCCTCTCACCTTAAATTAGGATTTGTAGTATGCAATGATGAGAGACTAGTATGTTATTTGTAATAAAACCTAACATACTAAACTAATGGGCTTTTTCCACAAAGCCCATTACACAAGCTAACTTAACAAAAAAGGGTTTAAACATAAAAACCTAATTTAATATGCTAACAACCCTAGTATCTTCGGCACCTGCATGCTAGACCCATCTTCGACTACAACATGCACATTTCGACACCAGTTACCATTCGATCATACTAGAGTTCGATCCAATATCTCACAGTGATCATAAGTCTTTAAATCTTTGGAAGACTTGGAATTTTTTGTACTCTTACATGAGTTGTGTAAGTTTTTCGAAGGGACCTGAACTCGTTTAAAATGATGGTTAGTATTGTAAATATTTCATCTATTGTCTCGTCTTCCTTCATTTCAAAAGTTTCAAACTTGTTTACTCTCATGTGAATTATTTCCTCCTTGACATAGTTGGCTCCCTTATGGTGAATTTTGATAGCATCCCATATTTCTTTTGAAATTATGCTCTCTTCTATTATATCATATTCTTTCATGCTCAAAGCACAAGATAAAATAATTTGAGCTTTAGAATTTAGGAGTACATTGTCATTTTCTTCTTAGGTCTGCTCAGTTTGTGATTTAGGAATTGGTGTTGAAGTTTCTGTTTGAGTAATCAATGGTATAAAGTTATCATTTTCTACAATTGACCACTTGTTATTGTCTTGAGAAAGCAGAAAATGTATCATCTTCCCTACTAAATAGTAGTAATTTGAGCCATTAAAGTATGAAGGCGTGTGTGATGATCCTCTTTCAGCTATGAACTTAGTTTATTTAGACTTTTCAACTTTGATTTTTCAAAATTTTCTTCTTAGATCATTTCACTCTAACATTGTTAAGTGTTCTTTTAAATTTAGATCTCTTAACTCTGATAAAAATTAAAGTAAATAGAAATGTCACGAGAAGGAGGTTGAACTGCGACCCATTTAAAATTTAGCTTTTCCAAAAAAAAAATCTTAAGAAAACCTTGGAAAAAAAGTTGTACAAATATATAAATTTATTTTTATTGTGTGTGTGATTATGAATCATAATGAAATAAATAAAGAGATAATGAGTTATGAGAAGTTACAAAAGGGATTAAATGGCTAGTCATGTCCTCACAATCTATCATATTTCTTTACTGGTGCTCCAAGGTTTTCTTGTTATGAGCACCTTTTCAACTATGTATTATTTGAGACTCACCAGGCTTACAATACTGATTAATATAACTTCAACAAACTTACAGTCAAAAAAATAAGTATTGATTCTTGATATGTAATGAATTTTGATAAGAAATAAAGTGTATGAGTTTTTGGAGTGTTTAATGTTTCTTTCTCTTTTTCTATATTCAAGCCACGCGTTTTAACAACAATGAAGTGTTCCTTTTATATATGAGATTTGGATTAAAATACTATTGCAATTTGTTGGAGATGAATATGTCTGAGTTTTACTTACCATGATGTCATTAATGGTTTTGGCTCCTCGAATCCAAAGACAAGAGATCATGTTGTCTTGAAACTAGTGACTTAAAAAGACAATAGGTATTATTCATTGAGGAATGCTACGGTCAAACACTCTAACACACTCCTACAACACAGTCCAATTATAATGATCCACGTCATCACTATATTTTAATGTTGCACTTGATACCGGTTAGTACATTTTAACAAGTGCAATTATTATTTCATTAATTTTTATTTAAATTTTAACTTTTCATCTTCTTCTTCACATTTGGTATTTATTACTTTAACCTTCTACCAAGACTCTCCCGTCACTAATAAGGTCAAGTTCCAGAAATGAACATTCCAAATTATTGAAAAGTTACAAAAATCCAAAACTAAAGTCCTTTCAAAACCATTTTTAAGAGATGTAAAAATGATATTATGGTTCATAATACCCAGATCCAGATCTACCTGTAAATAAATTGAACCAAAATCAAAAATTAAAATTGGAACCCAACTCAGTTATAAGAAATGAAACCTAGTTATCAAAAGCAATTTAGATTGAAGAAAAAAACTTGGAAAAGATCTTGATAGAGATATGAAGTTTACTAACACAATGTGCTTGGAACAGAGAAATAGAAATAGCATTATTTATTTGTTAAACAATAGTGGCTAATAACTTGATATAGATATGAAGTAGAGGCGTGTAGTGTAGCTATGGAGATGAAATGTTACAATTTTTGTTTTTTATTGTTTTGTTTTGAGAATATTGCAGATAAATTTTAAAAACTAAAATAAATTTTAGCTATCAACTTGTATAACCAGTTACCGGTAAAAATATAAAAATAGTTGGATTATATGGCTAATTATAATTGGAGTGTGTTAGAGGAGTGTGTCAAAGAGTTTGACGCTAGCATTTCTCTATTCATTTAGTATTTGTTTTTATTCATTATGTATCATATGATATAAAGGGCATTATGTCTATTCACATCAATGTTGATTGTATTTTTCTTGGTGTCCAATTTATTTTTGTATCCTCGCGCTTGTATCATAAGTTCTTGTATCCTCGGGTACAAAATCTCATTTCTTTTTATAATGATCAACATACTTTCTTCAAAGATCTTTATGATCTTTAGCAGAAAAAAAAAACTTTATGATCTTGGATAGTGTTCTTTGAGTGATTATATCTTATTTTATTATCATTGCATTGGCCAAATATTATCATTGCACTGGCCAAATATTATTCTCACTAGGAATCAAACTCCGTATTCTCCGAACCTTCGTTCTTTAGCAGAAACTCGTTTACGACTAGAGTCAAATTGCTTGATTAAGTGATCGTGTCTTATTTTGTTAGACTTAAATAGACACGAATTTCGTTAAATAACATTTAAGTTTAGCATTAAATAGTTTGTTATCTTCAAAATATTTAAAGTATGTTTCAACAATAATGAATGATATTATGTTATATGATTTATTCAAGAAGGTTCTATATAATAAAAAAAACTCTAGAATCCATCTATGAAAGGGGGAGAAATATCAAAATCAAGCTACACACTCTTTAAAACCTAAAATATTCATTTCTTCCTCAAATTTTCTTTGACTTGGGTATTATAGTATTTGCAGGTATCCCTCCCTCCTCGTCGGACAAGGCTTCATCCACCAACGAAATTAATATAATTCACCATCTCACTAATACAATAACATCTGACATCAACTACTTCAAGTATGAACCATATCAAATGTGATTAGTGGGGCTTTATGACATGTTTAGTTATTGTGTTACCTTATATTTTTAATTCCAAGCCTGGTCAACTTAGTGTTGAATACCATTTTGTTAAATTATGGAAATGCTTGGAAAATGAATATAAAAGACTAATACCATTAAATATTTAGTATACATACCTGATAAGTGCCACATTAAAATTATTTTTATATATAATTTTTCGGCACTTATCGTCTCTTTTTCTTCAACTTATGTGTGAATGCGCACGTTTTTACTATATTTGTACATATTACATATTTATCGAGTTTTTGATTCGTTTATGTACCGTTTAATAATTTTCTATTCATTTTGTAAGTATTGATACATATTTGGAGCTCGAGTAATAAAGTGTCCAAAGCACGGCTTCGATTACGCGATTTTGGAGAAATAAGGAAGAAAATATTTCTGAAGACTCCGCTTAGCGCGCAAAGGCGGTTTGATAAAAATAAAGGACAGCCCGCTTAGCGTGGTAGTTACGCTTAGTGCGGTCTCCGATTTTAAGTTTTGTATAAATAGATTCATTCATATTTTTTTAGTTATGGTTTTGGGGATTTTTTGTGTCCCAACTCCATCACTTCTATTTTTAAGGTAAATTAGCTTAGAAAACAACTATGGAGCTTGCATTTGGATGATCGGAGGTGGAATGATCGTCGATCGGAACTGACAAACCGGGAGATTTTCGGTTCATTTCTCTCCGTCTTTGTGTATTTTCTCTTAGTTGGGTTTGTATGTATATTTACTTTAAACTCATGTATATTTGTCGCCCGTGGCGTTATATTTAATCTATTTTACAAATCTTTGTCGATTGTTATCTTAGATTTTTGTTCTGTGCTTGGGGTTTGGGGTTGTTATAGACATATACTGCTCGATTCTTTATCTAGGATGATTATGTGTTAGTTTCTGGACTCTAGAGATAGATTTAGAGCTAACATTCACTGGGTATATATGCTTAATGCCTCTGTGTTGGTTTCATTGTCCTGAGAGATCTCCGACGCGAGTAGCACGGTTGTCTCCTGTGTTTTTGAGGTTATGTTGAGAGATCACCTTTGAGATGATACAGTGCGTGTTATGGTTGATATGTGATGACATTGAAAAGTATTGTAAATTGAGTATAAATGGTCGATAGGTTTAAGTTTGTGACGAGTGAGTGTATTTACATGCCTAATAAGTTATTTCTTTCCAAAGAATGTATTTATTTTTCTATTTATAACTTTTTATTTTTATACCATTTAAACCCAAGCTCGAAAGCATAGAAACCGTTGAATGGCATTCTAGCGACCGTTCTCTGGACACGATAATTTTCAGAGTAATACTTCCAAAACTTTTGCTTGTCGCTTTACCGCTTCAGCAATATAATGCATACTTAATCACTTTAGATATAAAGGATTAGGTATGTAGTGGTAAACATTGTTGAGAAACAAGCGTGAGTTGTATTGAGAAACAAGTGTGAGTTATAAGTCTCACATTGTTTAGAAAAGTGAAGGTTGAACACTTTATAAGTGAGAGAACCCATACACCTATCACCTTAAGGTTTTGGGCGAATATGTGGTGTCTTTTTCACCTATTTGGTTGAGTATTTAATCTTTAGGTGAGCATTTAACTCAATGTGAATGCTTTCTTTCATGATGACCCATCAGTTGTAACAAAATATAGTTCAAGTAAGTAACTGACTCATTGTGTCAAAAGTCTTCTTGACATGGTGGTCAGACGGCATTATCCATTGAAGTGCCCATGACGAATAAGGGTGTATGTGAGCAGCGGTACACACATACGGATGAAAGAGTTTCCGTATGTTAAAGATGGAAAACTATTATTTATCATAGAAAATTAAAGGATCGACATGTTCAGAATGGAAGAAATTTGGAGCAATATATTTTTTCTACTAAAAAGAGATTAAATGTGATGGATCTAAAAATGAGGATGCAACTTTGGAAGATATAGAGTTGGTCGAAAAACGTCTTATATCTTCCTAATTATTCTTCTTGTCTAACAATAATTGCAGTATCCAGTAACTCAAGTTGTGACTTTTGTGGCTCAATGAGGAGATGCTAACTATTATTTCTTTCATGGAGCATTTTCTAGATGAAAATATCTCAATAATATTTCTTAGTCTTGAAGCCATTAGAGTGTAGATTGTTGGGGTCGAAGGGATCAAAAACTTAATTTTCAATCACTTAAGTAATCAAATTTTTTACATAGGGCGATGTTGATGAACCTCTTGGTTTGATGACTTTATTTCCAAGGTTGTAGGAAACGAGATTTAACTTTGCTTTGACATGATCATTAATTTTAGAATGGCCCTACGAGATATAGATTTTTGCTATATGTAATTTATCTCTTGGTATAAGGTGATGTTGAAGAACAAATATTTTTGCTTGGAAAGAAAATTTCTTGTCTGAAATATACTCAAAGTTGTCTAACATTCTTTTGTCGAAAACGTTTTTAAACATGTAGGTCTCAAGACTTATCATGATGAGACCTTCTTTGTTAAAGACACATATAAATAGTTCACCTAGCTGAGCTCTTTTTTAAGGATTTCTCTTTTTCTTAAAGACTATTTTGAAATAGACTACCTACAAAAATCGACTTGTATGATCTTAGGTATTAGTGGATCGATCCTCTTTATTGCTTAGATTTTTAGCACATCGATGCTATTAAATTTGGTTGTATCAGTGATGTATATGAGATTTGATTCAAACTCAAGTTTTCGACTCAAACTCAAAGTAGTTAAGAGTTAGTTGGCTATGTTACAAAGGTTGTTAGCATGAGTGTGAAGTTAGTTATGGATGAATAACTCACTTGTTTATAGATGTGTTAGTATATAAGTATTTTACTATGTGTAAAGATTTATGAATTCTCGTTATAATAGAAAATCAATCCTTGCATCATCTTCATCATCTCTCTAATATCTTATTATAAAATGGAGACTTTTTTCTTTTATAACATGGTATCAATCACCTAAGAAACCGATTTTATGCCACACGCTAAGCTTCATCCTCCTCGTTGTGGTTAAAGGTTCAAGATTCAGAGAAGTTGTGTTGAATCTATCTGTTTTAGAGAAACTTGAAGATTCAATCACATCGCCATTGTTGAAGGTCACAAGCTTTAGAGAAGATGCTCAGTTGTGCAAGATCATAAGCTTCAGAGAAACTGCTCAGTAGTGCAAAGTTTTAGAGAAACTTGTACATTCATTTTCTTAATTTTAGAAGTTCTTGCACACATCAATGGTGGACCTGGATCAATCACCAAATATTGGAGTGCATTCATCACCTCTGATTGTGAAAACCTCATAAATAGCCACGTCTCAAACAATATTCTCTGGTGCTTCGAACACGTTTACACCAAAGCTATCCATCAATCTTCAACATAACAAATTCTTGATGTGGAATTAGTATGTAGAAGGAGTCATCATCTCTCACAAGCTTCATAAGATGGTTGTGAATCCTTAAATACCATCAATATTCAAGACCGAACTTGATCAATTTTCCAACGTTGTGTCTGAAGAATATGAGTCTTGGATTGTGCAAGAGCTAGCTCTCTTTGTATGGTTATAGTCCATGATTAAAGAAGGTGTTTTACCATGTGTGATGTCCTACAAACATGCATTTGAGGTCGGGGATAAAGTGCATAAACACTACAAATTACAGATGGAAGCTCGAGTGCATAGGCTCAGGTCAGAATTGAAGACAAGCAAGAAAGGTAATATGTCAGTTTCTTAGTATGTGTTGCGTATTTGTACCATTGCAGATTTTATTCTTACTATAAGGGGTCCAATTTCTGAACGTGGCCAGGTGGATGCCATTCTTCAAGGACTAGCTTAAGAATACAACACATTCATCATGATGTTGCATAGTAAAGGGGAACCTAAAGACATTTATGGTGTAGAGGCACTTTTGTATGTTCAAGTAGCTCAACTTGACAAGTACAAACAAGAACTAGTCATACCTAGTGCAACAGCTAATATAGCTCAAGGTATTTTTCGGGCACAATCTACTCACAAGGCTAATCATCATGGCACTGTTCAGTAGTACACTTGTGGCAGAGGAAGACCTACTAGTGGAAGAGACCGTGGAGGTGGACTAACATACATCACATAATATTGTCCTACTTGTTAGTTGTTCAACAAGTATGAACACTCAGTGCTTGAGTGTTGGCATAGATTTGATGAAATCTTTGAATAGACATCAACAAAATTATAAGCTCGAGGTTCTACATATGATAGCAAAAGTGAGGCTTAGAGTTCCAATCATCAAGACACTACTCCACCACAAGCATCAACCTATATTGCTCGTCGTGAACAGCTGAAAATACCACAGCATCTTGAGGCACAATCCTGGTTTGCAGACTTAGATGCTTCTCATCACATCACATATGTTAGATCTTGTGCATGTTCAAATGAAGTTATCATTGTTAATGGACAAAGTGTATATGGCAAGTCTTTAGATTGCTCAATTTTTTCTTCAAATCTTGTACCAAATCACATGCTACCCCTTGATGACTTACTTTATGTTCCCTATATCACATTAAATTTGATCTTAGTCTCAAAGTTTGCTAAAGATAATAATGTCTAATTTGAATTCCAATATAACAATTGTTTTTTTAAATCTCAAGCATCTAATTAAGTTCTCCTTGAAGGCTTACTCGATGAAAGTGGCATGTACTACTTCCCAAATATTGCTTTGGAGTCTTCAATAAATGTCTTGAGTCATAAGTCATGTAGTCTTAGTTCAATAGTTAATAACACTTTAGTAACTACTTTACATGATTCTTGTCAGCCTTCTAATAAAAGTGTGGGCCCTCATCCTAGTGCAATGTGGCATGCCAAGTTGGGTCATGCAAACTCTTGGTTTATGCAATGTATTTTTCAATTGTGTAACATTTCTATCAAGAATAAAAACTTTACGCATTTTTGTGATTCATGTTGCTTTGGCAAGTGACATAAGTTGTTTTCTCCTTTGTCCAATACCAAGCATAACACTTTATTTAAACTTGTTTATGCTGATTTATGGGGTCCGTCACCTTCACCATCAAGATTGGTTACATCGATCACATAGCATTTGTTGATGCAAACTCAAAGTATACCTGGATTTATTTTTTCAAATATAAAAAGTAATGTTATCCCAGCTTTCATCTTGTTTCAAAAGTTTGTTGAAATACCATTTCATAGAAAAATCAAGTTCATCCACTCTGATTTTAGTGGTGAATACAGCCTTTTCACTCGATTACTTAATGAACAAGGCATTGTGCATAGAGTCACGTGTCCTCACACTTTAAACCAAAATGTTTCAATGGAAAGAAAGCACAGGCAAATAGTGTAAATGGGACTTACTCTGCTAGCTCATGCAGCCATCCTAACTTCCTTTTGGGATCACAGTTTCACCACTATTGTGTACTTAATGAGTAGACTTTCTACAAGTTCTCTTCATGAGTTTTCATCACCCTTTTCTGTTGTGTATCACAAGCAACTTGACTATCACTCACTAAATACATTTGAGTGGGCTTGCTACCCTTACCTTAGAGCTTACAATCAACATAAAATGGAGTTCAGAAGTGCTACGCGTATGTATCAAGGAGTTTCACCAACACACAAAGGCCCAAATGCATGAATATGGTAGGTAGAATATTCATTTCCAAAGATGTAGTCTTTATTGAAAATGAATTTTCTTTCAAAACTGATTTTGAAGGGGACACTCTAGCCAGAAGTTCACAAAATCACCAAGATCTTAGCTCACTCACTCCCAACAACAAGGTTCCCACACTTGAGCTCCCTAGGTATACCTTTATTATTAATTCTACAGTATCCAATGTTCAAAACAAAGACCTATCCTCATCTAACCATTACCCACCAGTTCACACTACTAACCTCAATATTAGCCCAACTTCCTTTATGCAACTTAATAACCACCATATTGAGGTATTACATGATGGTTCTAATGATGATCCTTCACATATCCCATCTAATCCTACACAAATAAATTTTCTTAATCCCATTACACTGCCACATGTATCTCATGTGTCTGATAGTGAAGTCTCACTATCAAGTAACAGGCAAACCCTTCCTTGCATACCTTTGTACATATGTCACACAAGTCAATCTTACCAAGTACAATCAATAACAATCTTATCCTTTATGAGCTATCAAATTCCACTAAACCATTTTCACCTTTATTTCATAGTATTGTGGGTCATGTCTCACTTCCTCTTGTTCATAATAACCATCTTATGCTCACTAGAGCTAATTCCTTATTTACAGTCAGCCAACCACCATTAAATAAGCCATGTCTAGTCTTCAGTGGGACAAAGCCATTAAGTCTGAGTATATAAATCTTTAATTAAGATTGAGACTTTGACCCTAACCACTCTTCCTCCTCATAGAAAGGCCATAGGTTAAAGATGGATTTTCAAAGTTAAAGAGAATCCCGATGGAAGTATCGACAAGCACAAAACGAAGTTAGTTACTAAGGGCTTTCAGCAACAACATGGCTTTAATTTCCATGAAACTTTTTCCCCAATTTTTAAGCCTACAAACATACGGGTTATTCTTACTTTAGCCATCACATACAAGTGGGAGATATAACAAATTTACATAAGTAACGCCATTTCTCGATGGTGAACTTCAAGAAGTGATGTATATGCATCAACCATCAGGCTTCATTGACTCCAATCTATTCTTGGTATGCAAACTCAGTAAAGTCATTTATGGTCTGAAGCAGGCACCTCGAGCTTGGTATGAAAATTTACATCATGTCTCATTCACTTTGGTTTTGTGTCAAGTCGATGTGATCACTCCCTATTTGTGTATAATCATCACAACATTGCACTTTATGCATTAGTCTATGTCGATGATATTATTATTACAAGATCGTCTTCCATGTTAATTGATGACTTGATCACCAAGCTTCACAATA
The DNA here is from genome assembly GCF_029867415.1 of Vicia villosa. Lineage (NCBI taxonomy): Eukaryota > Viridiplantae > Streptophyta > Magnoliopsida > Fabales > Fabaceae > Vicia > Vicia villosa. The sequence continues at coordinate 80,111,570 of NC_081182.1, forward strand.
CGTTTGCACTAAAACAATTGGGTACGCCTCAATAATTCCTTGGTATTGAAATGCTTCATCAACCTAATGGATCAATGTTGCTGACATAAACCAAGTACACTCATGACCTACTATCCAAAGCCAATATGAAATATGCTAAGGGAGTGCCTACACCTATGGTTAGCACATGTAAACTCAACAAGCATTGCACAGATGTGTTAACTGATCCTCTTCTTTATCGTTCAACAGTTGGAGCATTGCAATATTCACTTTAACTCGATCAAATATTGCATTTTTTTGTCAATAAAGCATGTCAGTTCATGACCAACCCTCTAGAATCTCATTCATGTGCAGTTAAATGCACCCTACATTACTTAAGTGACATGACAACTCATGGTTTAATGCCTGCTCTAGCCAATGCAACTCACAAATTCTCTCTCTGTGGGTACAATTTTTTCTGATTGGGCCAGTGATCCGGATGATCGTCCTTCTACCCCAGGATGGTATGTATACTTTAGTCTTAACCTTGTGTCATAGAGCTCGAAGAAACAAGCTTTGCTAGCTCACTCAAGCACCGAAGAAGATTATCGGGCATTGGCTCATACAACCTCAGAAGTTTTGTGGTTTGAATTTCTTCTTGTGGAGCTGCACATTCCTTATTTAGTTCCTACACTACTCTGTGACAACCTCAATGCTGTCTCACAACTCCATACTTCATGCTAGGACGAAACATATAGAGCTTGACATTCATTTTGCCCGGGAAAAGGTGTTGGTGCAACAACTCCTCATTCAACATGTCTCAACTCATGCTCAGATATCTGATTTGCTAACAAAACCTTTATCTACTGCTTTGTTTTCAAATTTTTTACTTAAACGCAAGTTTTCGACTCCAACTCAAAGTGAATTCTTTGACTCCACCATAAGTTTGTAGGAGAGTATTAGTAGTGTATATGAGATTCGACTCAAATTCAAAATAATTAAGAATTAGTTAGCTATATTTCAAAGGTTGTTAGCATGAGTGTGAAGTTATTTATGGATGAATAACTATCTTCTTTAAAGATGTGTTAGTATATAAGTATCGGTTATCTTGTATAAATATTAATGAATTCTCATTATAATAGAAAAGCAATCCTTACACCATCTTCATCATATCTCTAATATGTTGTACCTTTATCTAAATCATATTGCATTTTCTCTTTTTTATTTTTCATACACCTAAGTTAAAATATTCTTTTAATACATTTTCAAGCAAACAAAAAAACAAAAAGTGAGTCGCACAAATATCTCTTATCATGTCACGTTGAAATTTCAATTCCAACACACACACATACAATAAAAAAAAACAAAACAAGTTTCTTCGATAGTTCGATAGATTACTCTATTTATTACCAAAAGAATTGTCTCTGCTTCAAATTCAACTTCGTGTTTTTGAAGTTTTGAAACAAAAAACTACACATGATGCGGTTACGATGATGTTTCCGAATGCAATGCCACTTTGCCTCATTTTTACGTTTCCTTCATCCCAACATCGATTCATCTTTTCACCAACCCCTAATAGGTACCAAATTTTACACTTTCTTCATCTTCTTTCACTGTAACTGTGAGTATCTTTTTTATTTTATTTTCTTTGCTTTTTCATATAATTTTGATTGTGAATTACTCAATTTATGGTTCTGATTTTATTCTTGAATTCAATTTCAATATACTCCTTATAAATTTTACTATATATTTGCTTAGTTAATCACCATGGGAAAAGGACAAAAAAATTCTTGTTTGTGCTGCTGAAAATTGAAGATAATTGTTGTACTTTTTGAAGTATAGCAAGGTAGGTTTCAGTTCTGAATTGTCTTGGATCTAGATATGATGATTTCATGAGTGAGGTTATAGTTATTTTCTTATTTTATTTTATTTTTTCTTGTTTCTATCACCTGTTTCTGGTTTGCACTGTGGACAAGGTTTTATGAGTTTCATTGTTATTTGATTCTCAAATTTTCTTTCTGATTATTGAATTCTGAGGAATTGTTTGGAATTTTTTTCTCTTGATGTTTAGATTAGATGCTTTGAATTTTGAGAAGAAAATTCTTCACTAGATAATTTGGTTTTGTTGCAGATATTGAGTTTTTTCGCCAAGATGGGTTCGGTTTTTAGTGTGGCGAGGGCGAGTAATAACGATTCGGATAAACGTGAGTGGGATGGAGATGGAGTCTCTGCAAATGATACATGTAAGAGACAAAGAATGTCGTTGCCTACGGTTGACGAAGAGAATCCAAGACTATTCCCGAATCTTCCTGACGAGGTATCGATTCAAATTATTGCTAGAGTTCCGAGAATTTGTTATTTCAGTGTAAGGTTGGTGTCGAGGAAGTGGAAATCGACTATTATGAGTTCGGAGCTATATAAGATAAGAAAAGAACTAGGGTCGACGGAAGAGTGGCTATATATGTTGGTTAAGGTAGGAGAAAATAAGCTTTTGTGGCATGCTGTAGATCCTCGGTCTCGGATATGGCAGAGACTGCCTACTATGCCTAGTGTTGTTGATGAAGAGGAATCTAGAAAGGGTTCTTCTTCTAGGCTTTGGATGTGGAACATGGTGGAAGGTATGAGAATTGCTGAAGTTATTAGAGGCTTTTTTGGACAGAAGGATTCGTTTGATGAAATGCCGTTTTGTGGTTGTGCTATTGGAGCTGTTGGTGGATGTCTCTATGTTTTAGGTGGATTCTCGAAAGCTTCGACTATGAGATGTGTCTGGCGATTCGATCCGATACAAAATACGTGGAGCGAGGTGACTTCAATGTCCACAGGTCGGGCATATTGTAAGACAGGAATCTTAAACAACAAGCTTTATGTTGTTGGAGGGGTTAGTCAAGGTTCAGCTGGATTGCTACCTCTTCAATCTGCTGAAGTTTTCGATCCTTCGACAGGTACATGGTCAGATGTACCTAGTATGCCATTCTCAAGAGCTCAGGTCCTTCCCAACGCCTTCTTGGCCGACATGTTAAAGCCGATTGCCACGGGGTTGACACCATACATGGGAAGGTTATGTGTTCCGCAGAGTTTGTATTCTTGGCCCTTTTTTGTCGATGTTGGTGGAGAAATCTACGATCCTGAAACAAACTCGTGGATAGAAATGCCAACTGGAATGGGCGAGGGTTGGCCCGCACGGCAAGCAGGTACAAAATTAAGCGTCGTAGTGGACGGCGAATTATACGCTTTTGATCCTTCTAATACTATGGACAGTGGAAGAATCAAGGTATATGATCAACGAGAAGACGCTTGGAAAGTTGTTATCGGAAAAGTCCCTATATATGGTTCCGATGATTCGGAGTCTCCTTATCTACTTGCTGGTTTCCACGGAAAACTTCATGTCATCACGAAAGACGCCAATCATAATATTTCTGTTCTTCAAGCTGAGCTCCGCAATAATTTACATTCTTCACCGTCGTCGCCTTCCTCGAGTCTGTCACAAAGTTCCGTGCATGAATTCGTGGACCCGCCAGTCGAAACCGATGCAGTTATTTGGAAAATGATTGCAAGTAGGTGTTTGGGACAGGCGGAACTAGTTAGTTGCCAAGTTATTGACATGTAGCTGCAAAAGAGCCAAGCAATAAATGTGACAGAAAATCTGAGAAGGGTTTGGTTTGTTGGAAGGTTAGTTACCTGGTGGTAGGACTGAGGACACATTTGGGCATTGATTAAGGTGCCGGCGAATTTAAGAGTGCTGTTATAGTTTGGTTGTGTACCTATTGTTTTTTTTAGGAGGTAAATAAGTCCTATAGGAACTGTCAGATTGTACACTGACACCATAGAATAATATTACTGAAAGAAATTCATTATTTGTCTTTCTAGATACATACATTAAATAATATAAGACTCTTATATTGTAGCCTCCTTTCTAGTTTTTCAACAAGAACAGCAATCAAGCATTAGTGTACTAGGTGGGTCATGTATCTTAATTTTTGTTATAACAGCTAAAATAAAAGAAAAGGAAAAAAATAAAAAAAATAAGTTAGATGTTGTTCAATTTCGGAAGAGGGGAGTTGTGAATTTGGAGAGTAACATAAGTATATGCATCAACCTTTGCCTAAAATTAGCACTTTGATTGCATATGTCAAGGATGTGAGAATTCTATTTGCCACCCCAAATATTAACCCAGGTATCCCCCAAAGAATTGATTGAAAAGACCAAAATACCCGACCAAAATCATTTATTTCATTTTAAGAAATCTGCGGAGAGCACCGGATTTTTTAAATTTTTGGGCGATACCGAAAATTAGAGCAGTGTACCAGAAATTCTGCGAAAAGAAGTAAGTTTCCAGTATTTTTATGAAATTTCCGGTATTTTTTACCAAAAATTGTGAAATTTTCGGTATTTAGTACCAGCAATTTTGAAATTTACGGTATTTTGTACCGGAAATTTCGAAATTTCCGGTATCTTTATAAATTTTTAAAATACCGTAAATTTTGAAATTTCCGGTATTTTGTCAGGTACCGGAAATTTCGAAATATTTGAAATTTCTGGTAGTTTGGTTTTTTTTTTAAATTATATTTTTTTATATTTTTTCCATTGAGGACTAGAGGCAGGGATGATATAGTTGCGGGTCAGACCATCGATAGAGCTGAGGCTCGTGCTCGGGCTGATGCTGATACGTCAGTCTTACGTGTTGGGCGCGTTGCTCCGACCGGTTCTAACCAGAAACAGAGGGCTGAGGAGGCGCAGGCGGGTAGGGGGTTCCATGCACCTCGGCGCAGGGGTGGTAGAGTTTCCACTACTGTGGACGGGCAGGCTGAGGTTGGTGCGGATGCTAGGGTTGAGGTTGTTGCTCGGGAGGATGTTGCTAGGGTTAGGGATGTTGTTCGGGAGGATGCTGCGGAGGATGTTGTTAGGGTTGAGTCGGTGGTTGCTAGGGTTGAGCCGGAGCAAGCTAGGGTTGAGCCAGAGGTACATATTGCTGATGAGGTGGTGGTTGAGGAGTGGGTGACTGTGGTTGTTGAGGAGGTGGTGGTGCATGATACGGATACCACCACAGGTGCATCTACAGAGCCATCAGTACACATTGATGAGGCTTATCCAAGAGGACCTTCTAACAGGTCTGTTTTGATAGGCTATGCTAACCATGTCGCTTTTAGGATATGGCAGGGCGAGGTATGTAACATTGCTTAATTTTTATTATGCAATTTGAATTATACTATTGTGTTTTAATTGTATTTTTTTAACTGTATTTTTTTTTGTTACAGGAGCGTTCAGTGCTGAAGCTCACTTCTCACGGGTCGAAGTTGAAGAACTTCACCGAGGGACCGATGCCTGAGGAGGTGGCGAGGATCGTTCGGGACTTCCATTTGTTGGACTTTGCTGGATGCTCCCTGACGATGTTGGACGCCCTTCTATTACCAGCTTTTGTAGAGAGATGGCACCCAGAGACATCATCCTTCCATCTATCACTCGGGGAGATGACAGTGACTCTGGATGATGTGCATGCCCTATTTCACCTTCCTATTGCTAGTACATTTTTTACATCAGTTCACAGGGACCAGACGACGGCGGTGCAGATGGTGAGGGATGTGTTAGAGGTTGATGAGATGGGTGTGCTCAAGGAGTTTGGTCACACTCGGGGCTTTCACCATAGGATGTCTTGGCTAAGGAAGGTTTATCAGCAGCTGGTCGATGCGGGGAGGTACGAGGCTGTCGCTAGGGCGTACATGCTACATCTAGTGGCATGTACTCTCTTTGCGGACAAGTCTGCATATCATATAGATGTCCTCTATCTGACTCTCTTCAGCAACCTTGATACCCCGTGTTGGGCTTGGGGAGTGGCTGCTATGATGATGCTATACACGGCGCTTGGTGCCGCTTCTAGTCCTGACACCAGACAGCTTGCTGGTTATCTGAGCTTGCTACAGGTATATATTGTTACATGGTTTTTTGTGTTTTTTATATTTTACATGGGCTTGATTATTTTTATTTATACAGTGTTGGATCTACGAGCACTTCCCTCGCATCTGTGAGCGGAGGACTTCCCGTTGTGAGGCTTCTGAACCTTGTGCGATGAGGTGGAAGGCCAGACAGGCCCTTCTAGGAGAGACACCCTTGATGGAGTACAGGCGGAGGCTAGATGCTTTGACGCTGGATGATGTCATCTGGACACCATATACAGGTCACCGTACTCATCATCCTTTTTATCCATCCTCCTTATATTCAGGGTAAGTCAGATGGGAGAGCCATGTGGCTAGACACTTTCCTGAGAGGTGTCTACGTCACTTTGGTTATATACAGGGCATCCCACGGCCGGTCCCGGAGGCTCCTGCTGGTGGCGTTGATCGCTGGTTTCAGAGTCACATCCTTAGCTCCCCCGTGAGGTTATGGATACAACTGTTACGGTTCAGCAGCCTGGGCAGTGTCAGGATGGATACCTGGAGTGGTTCCTCAGAGTGTCACACCCTAGGATCATCCCCCATCTGCCGCTGCATCTGATGTTCCAGGGCCTTCAGCTACCAGAGCTTCTTCACCACCACCTCCACCTCCCGCTGGTGACTAGGACACCCACATGCAGTACATCGCAATTCACTTGGATAGCTTCATGGGTCTGGTGACCCCTGATGGTGAGGTCCACAGTATTTTAGCTAGGTTGGCTGATGTTGCCCGTGGAGGACCTATATGATTTATTTTTTTATGATTGTATTATTTGTATATTTTTTACGAACATCTTTTTCATTACATAATCTTTTTTGCTAGTACATGTTTCAAGTAGATAAAGAAAATAACATCAATAACAAACAAATATCAGATGACAAACAACAAGCATAAAATTGACAATCATACCCTCCAAAAGTGTCGCCAAAATCTCAACCGTTTAAAAAACAAAAAATTTAAACATACCGGAAATTTAGTTTATTTGAAAATTCCGGTATACCGGAAATTTGAAAATTACGGTATACCGGAAATTTTAAAATTCCGGTATACTGGAAATTTTAAATAAACTAAATTTCCGGTATGTTGTACCGGAAATTTAAAATTAACTGAATTTCCGGTATTTTTTACTGGAAATTCTTAAGTGTATACCGGAAATTTTGTTCGGAGATTCTTTATTTTTCAATTTTTTTAACAGGGGTAAATTTGGAGAAAAAAATTGGGGGGGGGGGGGGGGGGGGGGGGGGGGGGTGGCAGATACATTGTTTAGGGTGGCAAGTTAATTTCTCCAAGGATGTGAATAACTCAAAACATAGTGTTTTCAAGAAAAATGTATTTAATATTTTAAATCAACCGCGCATGTTTATGATGCTTATTCAAGGGAGTTTTAATGAGGGTGATAATGAGGGATGAGTTTGTGTAATGTAATTTTATGTGATAATATGTGTTATGTGATTTTATGTGATTGATTGAGATTTAATATAATTTTACTTGAATTATTTAATAGAATAATAATTAAATAATAGAAAAATAAGGAAATAGAAATAGTGGGACTGAATTAAGAATTATTTTAAAATAAGTAAAAGTGAGAGTAAGTGGATGGGTAAGAGTGTAAAAAAGGGAATTAATAATATTAGGACAAAATAAATAGGAATAGAGAGAGGAGTCATTCTACTTGTCGGTAGAAACTTTGGGAGTTTGGAGAAAGATATGCTAGTGAGGCAAATAGGAAGAACAAGGCTTGGGAAAAGGAAACCACCATGGATAGAGATTGAGGAATTGCTGGAAATTCAGGTAAAAGGGAGATTACTCTACTATGGGTATATATTGAATGAAGATTAGAAAGGGATTCTCACTCTCCTCTAGGTTTCTTTCTCCATTGTAGTGTTTGAAAGGTTTGGTTTATGATTATGAATATTTGATGATGATGATGATGATGATGATTCTTGTTGTGAATTGATTATGTGTTGTTATTACTGAATGTATGTTGCAAAACTGATGAATTATATGTGATTAATTTTGATCATGATGTTGATGATTGATGTGTTGCATTGGTGATGATGAACATGAAGATGATTCTTATGGTAAAATCGTTGTTAATGCAGAGATTGGTGAAATTGTATGTTAGTTGGTGTGTATATGATGTGGTAACAGTGGATAAATGGTGTATGGTGTTAGATTGTTGAAATAAGTTGTTTAGGTATGTTAGGGCATGTTCGGGTGGGGGTTAAAAGTGATTAAAATTGTTGAAACGTAATTAAAATAGGAATTTTTGGAAAAGTTGCAGGTGTCAATCAATTGACACCCTGGACCAATCGATTAGTCCCTTTTGAAAATCGAAATATAAGAATCGTGAAGGGTGGAACAACCGATTGACATTATATGTCAATTGATTGGTTCCTTTGAAAATTGGAAAAAATGAGAAACAAAAGACCTATAACAATCGATTTTCCTCTTGGTGTAATAGATTGGTTCCTTAAGAAAATTTAAAAAAATAGAGTTAGGGATTTAAGGACACTCGATCGGTCCTCGATGCCAATTGATTGGTCCATTGCAGCAATTGATTGGTTCACTTGTTGTTGTGACGATAACTTGAGTATCGTGACTCTGTTTCAGGCGTGGTTTAAAGCGTTGAAAAGCTAATGTGAACTATTATCCTATCGGTAATATAAGTCTGATGTCAAGATTGGTACCATATGCATATAAAGTAGAGGTGTTGTCATATTGCATACATATTCGCATTGTGATTTGATGATTGTTGTGTGAATAAATTATATGTTTGATAATTGTTATTGTTGTTGCTTATGCTACCCTTCCTGGTCGTTTGCACCGCCAACATATTTGAGCATATTCCCATCCCTTTGTTGTTTTACTTGTGTGTTGATGTACGTTGCATACAAATACTCAAGAATAGGAGTAGTAGTTGTTGTGAGTTGGAAGACGGCATAGAGATCTTACTTCATCTGTTTATCTTTCTACGCATTTATAATTCCGCTGCTCTGATCTGCAACACTTAGATACGGATCGATCATTTGATTTTGTTAAGTTTATGTTTGAGTTTATTTAATTTCTTTAAGTACGTCAATTGACGAGACAATGGAAGTTTGTGTTATTTAATTAAATTCCGCTGCGAGTATTTGAATTAATTGAAAAGTATGCATGTTCAGTTGAGTAAAATCTTAAATGTCCGTTTATTCTTTAAAACAAGAGTCATGGGTTTGGGTGTTACATAGTTGTATTAGAGCAGGTCGGTCCATTCAACTGGTTTTTATATTTTTTTCGGTTCCATGGTGTGCGACTTCTGTATGAAAAATGTCGATGAATGTTTCTCCTAATGGATATTTGTTGGTGTGCAGAGAAATGAATGGAGGTAGAAACAATGATGCGGTTGTTAAGGATTTGGAATCACTGGCTCAAGCAATGGCACAAGCGAACCAAAAGAATCATAGCAATCAAAATGGTGAAGCTATTAATGAATTTCATGGACTATGGAAGTTCCAGAGAAACAATCTGCCTACCTTCAAGGGCAGTTATGATCAAGAAGGTGCTCAAACATGGCTCGGAGAGATCGAGAAGATTTTTTTAGTGATGGCTTGCACTGATGACCAGAAAGTGCTATTTGGTACTCATATGCTATCATAGGAGGCTGAAGACTGGTGGGATAATTTGCATCAGAGAATGGACAATAAGGGTACTGAGGTTACTTGGGTTGTGTTCAGAACTGGATTTCTAGAGAACTATTTCCCAGCGGACGTGTGCATTAAGAAGAAGATCGACTTCCTTGAGCTAAAACAAGTGAATATGGCAGTTGCTGAGTATGCTACTAAATTCAAAGAGTTGGTGAAATTTTGTCCATACTATAATAGTGTGGCGGCTGAAGGGTCGAAATGTATCAAGTTCGAAAACGGCTTGTGTCCAAAGATCAAACAAGGTATTAGGTATCAGGAGATTCGTCGGTGTTCTGTGCTGGTAGATAAATGTAGGATATATGTTAAAGATAGAAAGGCCGATATGCTCACTATAAGAGTATCACTGTGAAGAAAAGGAAGGACCAGAATCGTGGGAGGCCTTATGAAAATCTAGCTTATAAGGGGAAGCAAAAGACTGATCAGAAATCTGCAAGTGGGAAAGAAAAAAGTGGGGGAGGAGTGCATAATTCTGTGAGATGTTATAATTGTGGAGAAATAGGTCACCGTATTATTGAGTGCAAGAGCACAATTGTGAATTGCTTCAAGTGTGGGAAGCCAGGTCACTAGGCTGCTGAATGTAAAAGTAACGTCATAGTTTGCTATATTTTGGTGAACATGCTCATATTAGTACTTAGTGTCAGAAACCAAAAAAGGCACCAACTACTACTGCTCAGACTAATGGCAGGGTGTTTGCTTTGAGTGATGCATATGCCTCAAAATCAAATAATTTGATTTGAGGTACGTTTTTTATTCACGGTATTGAATTGATTTCTATGATTGATACTAGTGCTACTCATTCATTTATTTATTTTGATTGTGTTAGTAATCTGAAACTTAAAGTGTTCTTTATGAATAGGAGTATGGTTATTAATACCCCAACTAATGGTTCAGTGACTACTTCGCTAATGTGTTTGAATTGTCCTTTGACAATTTTTGGTAAGGACTTCAGGATGGACTTGGTGTGTTTGTCATAAAGTCATACAGATGTAATTTTGGGGATAAACTGGCTAGAGTTTAACCATGTGTACATCAGTTTCTTTGAAAACACTGTGTTATTTCTCGAAACTTAGAGAGAATGCAGATCTGAGATTCTTGTCTGTCGGTCAAGTTGAGATGTATTTCATGGAGAAAGATCAGGTTTTTATGACGTTTACTTCTCTAAGAGTGGAGAGTGATGTGGGTGCTAGAAATATGTCGGTGGTGTGTGAATTTCACGATGTGCTTCCTGAAGATATTTTTGACTTGCCTACAGAGTGTGAAGTTGAATTTGCCATAGATTTTGAACCTGGTACTAGGCATGTGTCGATGGCTCCCTACCGTATGTCAGCATTAGAGTTAGGCGAGTTGAAGAAACAATTAGAAGACCTGCTTGAAAAGAAGTTTGTTCGACCTAGTGTTTCGCCTTAGGGAGCACCAGTGTTGTTGGTGAAGAAGAAGGATGGTAGCATGAGGTTGTGTGTTGACTATCGAAAACTGAATAAGGTTACTATAAAAAACAAGTATCCTCTTCAGAGAATTGACGACCTTATGGATCAGTTAGTGGATGCTTATGTGTTCAGTAAGATTGATTTGAGATCATGTTATTATCATATTCGAGTGAAATTTGAAGATATTCCGAAGACTACATTAAGATCTTGATATGGTCACTATGAATATTCAGTGATGTCGTTTAGTGTGTCTAATGTGACAGGTGTGTTTATTGAATACATGAATAGGATCTTCCATCCCCATTTTGATTAGTTTGTTGTGGTATTCATAGATGATATTCTGATTTATTCTAAATCAGACGAAAAGCATGCGAGACACTTGAGAATTGTGTTACAAACTTTGCAAGAGAAGAAGTTTTATGCCAAGCTATACAAGTGTGAGTTCTGATTGAAGGAGGTCAGTTTTCTTGGCCTTGTGATTTTTAATGGCGTTATATTAGTTAACTCATCATAGGTTGATGTAGTGTTGCAGTGGGAGACTCTGAAATCTATCACTGAGATCTTAAATTTTCTAGGATTGATGAGTTACTATTGCAGGTCTATAGAAGGCTTTTCGAGGTTAGCTTTTCCATTGACTCAGTTGATTCGAAAAGGTCAAGCGTTTGTGTGGAGTGTTCAGTGTGAACATAGGTTTCAAAACTTGAAGAAGAGGTTAACGTCTACTCTAGTTTTGATTCTACCAAATGCCAGTGAATACTTTATGGTATATTGTGATGCTTCAAAGATGGGCTTAGGTGACGTGCTTATGCAGAATAATAATGTGGTAGCTTATGCTTCAAGACAACTTAAGGTTCATGAAAGTAATTATCCTACCCATGACTTAGAGTTGGCAGTTGTTGTGTTTGTTCTTAAGATTTTGAGGCACTATATGTATGATACGAGATTTAAAGTGTTCAACGATCATTAGAGTTTTAACTACATGTTCGATCAGAAAGAGTTAAACATGAGACAGAGAAGGTGGCCTGAGTTTTTGAAAGACTATGACTTTGAGTTGAGTTACCATCTGGGTAAAGCTAATGTAATGGCAGATACATTGAGTAGGAAGTCCTTGCATATGTCGACATTGATGGTTAGAGAGATGGATTTGATTGAGCAGTTTTGAGATCTGAGTTTGGTATGCGAAGTGACTCACCAGAATATTATGTTGGGTATGTTGAAGTTGTCTAACAGTATTTTGGATGATCTCAAATAGGGCCAAAAATTAGATTTGGGATTACTTGATCGTCCAGTGTTAATCAATCAAGGTAAAAAGGTGGATTTTAGAGTTGATAAGAATGGTGTTATGAGGTTCAGAGATAGAGTTTGTGTACCAGATTTGTTAGAGCTTAAGAAGAAGATTTTTGAAGAAGGGCATAAAAGTGGGTTGAGTATTCATCCAGGTGCTACGAAGATGTATCGGGATCTTAAGAAGATGTTTTGGTGGCCAGAAATGAAGAAGGTGGCAGGGTTTGTTTATGCTTGCTTGATTTGTTAGAAGTCGAAGATCGAGCATTAAAAGTCGTCGGGATCGATGCAACCGTTGAGTATTCCTAAGTGGAAATGTGACAACATTTCTATGAACTTTGTGATCGATTTGCCGAAGAAAACGAAAGGAATTGATTCTATTTGGGTGATTGTTAATAGACTGACTAAATCGCCTCATTTCATTTCGATTAAAATCAATTATCAATTGTATAAGCTAGCAGAGGTTTACATCAGTGAAATTGTGAAGTTGCACGGTATTCCTTCAAGCATTATATCGGATAGAGATACGAGGTTCACATCGAGGTTTTGGAAGAGTTTACAGGAAGCTTTGGGAACTAAGTATAGGTTGAGTTCAAATTATCATCCATAGACAGACAGTTAGACAGAGAGGACTATTCAATCCTTGGAAGACTTGTTGAGAGCTTGTGTTCTAGAGTAAGGAAATGATTAGGATATCTACTTGTCGTTGATTGAGTTCATTTACAACAACAGTTTTCATTCTAGTATTAGAATGGAACCATATGAGGGTTTGTATGGAAAGACGTAGGTGTATGACTCCTTTGTGTTGGTATGAATCTTGTGAAAATCAAGATGATTCAAGAGAAGACGGGGGCTTCACAGAACAGGAAGAAGAGTTACCGTGATAAGCGGAGAAGGGAACTTGAGTTCCAATGGGGAGATCATTTGCTTTTTAGAGTTACTCTAGTAACAGGTGTTGGTCGAGCCTTGAAGTCGCGAACTCTCACGCCTCATTTCATTGGTCCTTATCAGATTTTGCAAAGAGTGGGAGAAGTGGCCTACATAGTTGCCTTACCATCGTTTCTTTCGAATCTTCGTGATTTCTTTCATGTATCTCAGTTATGGAAGTACATTACTGATCTGTCTCATGTAATTCAAATAGACTATGTGAAAGTTAGAGAGAACTTATCTATACGCATCAATTACATGCTCTAATAACTTGTTTTTGTTAAGTAGTCTAGGAGTTAGACTTAGTGGGCTTTTAATTTTAATCTTGAAAAATTGAAGAATATGTTCCAAACATTAATAGTCCATATATAAGTCTTTGCAGCTAAGAACTGTATTTATGGACAGTATGCTTCAATGATTTAACTAATTAAAATAAAAAAATAAAAAAATTATCTGAGATTTGGGTACGGGGGGTTTGTTATCCAATGGGAAGATTTTAAGCGCCCATCGCATCTACGGTACTCCGTAAGAACCTTTTTATTGCTATTATTGTTATAAAATTCCATTGTGTTTTTTGTTTAAATAGAGTGGGGGATGAGAAAAGAAGGTTTTAAAAGTGAGCTCGATAAGATATCGCATCTTAGGCATACATACCTCTTTAACAATAGGGAAGTCAGAGATTTTGTAGTTCCTCTTAAAAGGAAAATAAAAGAGCCAAGTGGCAAAATCTTTTTGGGTGTTGAGCTTTAACAATACTCAACGGATTTTTAAAATGTTAAGCTTTAAAATACTTAACAAGTTTTTAAAAGGTGCCAAACTTTAACAATACAAGGCAAGGGTTTAATAAAAGAGGTTGGTTGAGCTTTAACAATACAAAACCAAAGGTTGATTTAAAAAGGTTGAGCTTTAACAAAACAAAACCATTTTCAAAACAAGTGGGGTGCAAAGTTTTAACAATGCTAAGCACAAAATAAAAGAGTTTGGAAAAGAGATTGAGTACCTTGACAATTTTAGTCAATACCATTCTCATTCCTTTGGAGTTTAGGCAACATCTTAAGCAATCAATCATGGTGAATATCTCAAGTGATATGTGTGTGATAACATGTGTATTATGGATACAATCAAGGGTGAGTTCAACAATATATCAAGGTTTATACTCAAAGATAAAAGTCGAATGAATAAAAGGATGACATACCTCAAGACTATTTCGTGTATGAATGAATATGATGTGATGGCGGATAGATAAATATCTCATGCATGTAGGTTAGTAAACAAAGTATATATATACAAAGATAAAAATCAACAAGTATATGTACAATTATAGGAGGGGGAAAATCAAAGCTACAAGTTATGTAAACATGATAAAGCTAAGGATCAAAGAAGTTGCAAATTAGGAATTTGAAATTAGGGTTTTGAAACACGCCTAAACCTAATTGATTTTAAGATTGATTAAAATACCAAACCCTAAAGGAGAGTTGGTTTAAGGGAACATAGTATTATTAAGATGATTTTAACCTAGCCCTAATTAATTCACACAAATGTATTAACAAGTTACTTGGTGGAAAAAGTCAAAAGAAATGATTTAAAAAGGTTTTAAAACATATAAAAGACTTGTTTTTGATTTAATTTAAAAATGATCAAATAAATAAATATTTTTGGATTTTTAAAATATATTCATAAAATAAACAAATTAAATAAAGAGTGTGCAAAAAATTAGATCAAAATACCTATTTTTGCTATTTTTAAATGATTTATCAAAGTAGTAAAATAAAGTGAAGAAAACAAGTGGTAAAAAATAAAGTTGGCCCTAGCAAGGTTTGAACCCACGCCCTCACTGGGCCAAGTGTCATTTGGTGATCATAAGGCGCCTTCGGTTCATAATATATGAAGATCAGTTCTGAATGGTTTTGAAAAACAAAATTAAAAAATGAAAGTGGTAAAAGGGTGGTTCAAACCCGCACCCTTATACACACGCCTCAAACACACACACACACACACACACACACACACACACACACACACACACACACACACACACACACATACACACACACACACACACACACACAAACCAACTGAGCCAAACGATTTAGTCATTTATGAAAGGGTTATCAATCAAAATAAAATAAACTAATTTTCAAAAATATTTTCACTTCATCTTCAACCTTCGCTCTTCACATTTTCAGAAAAATCAATCAACTTCAGACCTCAACCATTTTTGAAAATTTAAACATGAAAGCTGTGCAGTTTTTAAATACGAAGCTAACCATATATCATTCAAACGTTTATATTAACTATAGCTCTTGAATTTCTTGAAAAAAGTTATGAACCCTAAAATTTCAAAACAAAATTAAATGGTCTACATGATGAATAAATGAATGAAACCAAAGGGCTTTTGATCCTCACATGATTCTAAACACAATGGTATCGAGCTTTGTTAAAAATGGTACCTTAATCAAAGAGCTCGATTTTGAAAATGTTACATCTAAAACTGGATATTGAATCCTATGTTAGAGGTGTTACAGAACTTATTTGATGATCTGAATAGCTTCCTGGCACCTTATAGAAGCTAAATGGATGCTCACTCAAACCTCAACACTCTTGGAATAAGCTGCTCGACTGTACCTGCAAATGGCAAAAGTCGGAAATAGAAATCTATATTCGAGGTGTTATAGAAATGATTTATGTGTTTGGATAGATTCTATATGATGTATATAAGGTGTCTGAAATGAGAGTTTGGACAATGCTTGAGCCAAATGGATATTTGATGGTTAAGGTTCAAAAATGTGTAACAATGGAGGATTAATGGTGATTTTAAGTTGAAGATGTTTCTAAAGGTGATGAATATGATAGACAGCTTCCAAATGATGTTTAGAAGCTACCTCAAAGGTTGTTTGACACCAGGAATACTCAGAACTCAAAATGGCTATGTTTATGCAAATGACCAATTTTTGGATTTTCAAGTGAGGGGGTGACTTGGAGATTTCTGGTGTGTATAATTTCGGAGGAAAGTCCCTCTATTTATAGGCAAAAATTAGGGTTTGTGGGTGAAGGAATATGATCATTTGTCTGTGTGGTATGAAAGTTGTACCATCTTGTTTCTCCATGAAGAAATGAGAAAGTTATGGTTTCAAGAGTGAGGTACAAGTTCAAGCATGCTTGGGAGAGGTTTCTCTACATCATAAGAGGTTGCTTGTTGTGTTTGTAATGCTTTTGATGCAAATAGAACCTTGTAGTGGCTTAAGAGAAGTTAACTTGGTGTATAAAGCTTCTTTTTCAAAATGGAAGTCATAACTTTTGGCCAAAAATGGAATGATCACTTGGATAATGCATAGAACACTTGGATTTCAAAAGCAAATGTGCTCTTCTGATTATGGTTCTCCAAACAAGTTATAGGACCTTTAATGTTTGATTCTTTCAGATTTGGATAAGCTTGGATCATAACTTCTCATTTTCATGGCTTGAATTCAAGTGTTATGGTGCCCTATTCACAAATTCATATCTCTTTGCTCAAGCATTGAAATCTTATGCTAATGGTCTCTTTGGAAAGCTCTTGCAACACTCTTCAACTCCCTTGTTTGGTGTTTCTTCGGATTCATCTTCCATCTTGGTGAAAAATGTTTATAAAGTTAGGGAAAAACTAGGTTAAAACACTTAGAAATTTTCAAAGTGTTTTGCTTGAAACTTCATGATCCCATAACTCTCAAATGATTCATTTTTTGGGAAAAAAATTATATGTGACAAAGTTGTTGCATGGATCAAGATCTATAACTTTCATGTTGGAGGATGTTTTAAATCTTTCTTGAATTTTGAATTTACTTGCACATGAAGTTATGGCTAAAAGACTTGAAAAACACTATGAAATTTTCCAACTTTGACTTTTGTTGACTTTTTATTCTTGATTGATTTCCTTTATTCTTCTTGATCAAATAATTTCAATAATCATATGTTAATAATTTTTATCTTCAAAAGTCTATAGTTGATCAAATTTCTCAAAAGTCAAAGGTAGTCTTGGACAGTTGACTTTTCCAAATGAATTGCATTCTTGTGGATTTCAATTGGATCGAGCTCTCTTCTTCAAATGAATGAAATGAGTGGATAATAATAAGGCATTGGAGATTCATGAATCATGTTTTGAACTATGGAGCTATGTCCTGATTGAAAGTCAACCCTCTAGAGGAATTAGTGAAATTCTGGTATGACAGACTCGGATGTCATTCACGATGTCAAGACATCTGATCTGTTATTAATGTAGCAGAGGCAGAATAGAAAGATCCCTCATTTATTAATTACTCCTAAACTGGAGTCAATGAGACCTGGGATCACACATGTTCAGTAAACATAACCAGATTGAAACATTTATATGGTTCTGTTCAGGAACAGCTAACACTTCTGAACCTGATGTTATAAACGATGTCATAACATTCATAACTGAACAAATAATGCAGAAGATAAATAACACAGTTAATTGTTAACCCAGTTCGGTCTAACTACCTACTTTGGGGGCTACCAAGCCAGGAAGAAGATTTCACTATCACTAGTACTATTTTATATAAACAACCTCTGATTTACATAGTCACTACCCAATGCAACCTTTATCTCAGAACTCCATCCAAGACAAGAGAACCTCTGCTCACTCCCTAGTGATACCTAACTGTTACAACCCTGCAACAGCTATTTACACAATTAACAATGCACAACAACTTGATCTTGCTTCATAGCTTCGATCAAGAACACAATACTCAACTCTTACCTACAGGTTTCAAGTGAGGACAATCACTTCCCTTGCCTACAGGTTTCGAGAAGGACAAGGCAGCCATCCCACAACCTGGGTGGTCTACCTACAGAAACCCTAATGACTACTGTTGAAGCGGTAAAGCGGCAAGCAACAAAAGTTTTGGAAGTATTTATCCGGGAAATTATCGTGTCCACAAAGATTAGTGCTACTGAATCGCCGTTCGACGGATTCTTAGTTCTTGAGTTTGGGTTAAAATGGGTTTAGACGGTAAACAACGGAAAATATAACATATGAACATAAAAAGAAAACATTCTTGATAGAGAATAACTTATCTGGTTTAAATCTAAACTACTCCTTACAAACTTAGATTTATCACTCCGCCGTACTTAATCTACAATACTCGTCAGAATCACCACATATCCCTCACATCAATGTCCATTTCTGCAACACCGACAGAGTTCAACTATATTGCTCTTTCGACGATGTCTCCACCGATCGAACAACACAGAGGCATTAAACTCAGATATTATGTGGATGTTAACCCCAATCCTATGTCTAGAATCAAAAGCTAACAGATATCCCTCTAATCAAGATTTGTGATCTCTATTTCTACAACAACACAAATCCAAAGCATTTAAGCAAAAAGATCAGAAAAACACCGATTAAGATTTATAAAGCAAACTTTATACAACTAGTAGAAAAAGCAACAAACATCCATGGGTTTAGAGTAATTTACATACAAACTCACCAAAAGAGAAATACAAAGAGAAGAGAAGAAGAGGAACCAAACATTTCTTGGTTTGTCAACACCAATCGATGAGAAATTCGACCTCCGATCATCCGATTACAAGCTTCAATGGTGTTTCCAAGTTAAATCTACCCAAAAATGACCTAGGATGAGTTGGGGTTCAAAAATACCCAAAACATAACCTAAAAAATCTGATTTTCGCCTATTTATGCAATTTTGAGATCTATACAGCGCGTGTCACGCCCAACCTGCTGTCTTGAAAAAACAGCTTTTAGTAAAAATGGCGTAACTTGAGAACCGTAACTCCGATTTGCACCCGGTTTGAAGCGTTGGAAAGCTTATTCAATTTCCTATCTAACAATGAATAAATGGCAGTCAAATTGATGATTCTTATCATCCTCATTTTGAGCCTTAACCACCGAATGAATTGATTCCGTCGCTCAAAATTGCGCGTTTGAAACCGTGTCTTCGACACATTATTGCTCATGCTCCAAATACGCAAGAATACCTACAAAAAGAGTAGAAAACTATCAAAAAGTATTAAAGTGTATGAAAATACAACAATTCACAAAGTATACGTATTTATACACAAAACGGGGTATTATTCAAACGGTATTAACAAAAAGTATCGATAAGTGCAACAAAACATATATACAAAATAACTACATTTTGGCACTTAACAACTACATCGTTTCTAAACAAGGTTTTCTATATCAAACTAGGTTACAAAGATTCCTATTTATAACCTGATCCCAATTGGACTTGGGCTTACAAATCGCAGCACTCCTTGCTGTTACAAATATGCAGAAATATTCTGCTACAAATAAGGTCTTTTAATCATGAGTTTCCTAATTTATCTCCTAAATTAGAAACTGCTGAATCTTCAATCTTCTGATCTGATTCTTCCTGAATCTTCAATCTTCTGATCAGATTCTTCAAATATTCTTTTGACCTTTAAATTTTGCCCCACATAGGATTACAAAATATTCTTCGAATATCCTGTATCTATTGAGTACAAACTGAATCTTCCTTCCAGTTCTGTAGGTGCGATGTCATAAGTTGATGTCATGACATTCCATATAACATCTTGCTTGTATATGTTTTGTTCATTTTATATTTGCAAGATTCACAACTATATTATGTTTCACTGCTATTATTTTTAGCCAAACATAGATGCCAATTAGCCAATAAAAGCACTAACAATCTCCCCCTTTGGCATATTTTGGCTAAAACTAAACATTTATTGAAGTGCAGCAAAACATAACTACTTCAACTTTCAAGACACCAAGGAAGAACAGAATTTTACATTCTCACAATTGAGCTTTAATCCATACCTTCTGTTCTTCAGGACTTGAACCACATCATAACATCTTCAGTCTGCTACAAAATCCTTTGTTTCTTTTTACAGTAGCAATATCAGAAGATGATATTCTCTCCCCCTTTTTAGACACAATATTACAAAGACCGATGTCATAATATGCAGTGGAACACCTTCATGCAACACTGATGTTCACGAGGAAGATGATGGGAGAAGACCCGTGTCTTGAAGGACTAGTGGTGGCATAAGGGACCCCTTCCTTAGTCTTGTACCAGAAACCGAATCCTAGCATAGACCTAGAGAGAGGACTTGAGTGAAAACTGTCCACCAGTCCTAGTAACTCAAAACACAAATCACAATTGTGTTCATAACTCAGATCACAAATCACAACGGAAATGATTCCTATACTGAAGGTTGTATATGATGGAACATCTTTGTTGTTATTGTAGAAAAACTCTTGGTAGAGACCATCAACATCCCCAGCCCGTGTTTTTCTTTTTCTGAAGAGATTTTGGTACAGCAACCCATCACAATACCAAACCCAGACACAACTCATAAGAACACACACGAACGACATTTTGAGAGAGTTTGATTTCTGCAACTCATGGAGACGCTATAGCCATTGGAGATTATAGGAAATAACGATGGTCTTTGGTCTTGTTCAATGGTCAAACGGTTAATTAGGAAACAGTTCCAAAAGCAATTACTCTTTCCAAAGCAGTTTTTGACTGTTTTTCTGATAGGAGTTATCTTGAAATACCAGTGCATGCATAGTCATTGATTGTACTTTACACCGACCACTGATGTGTATATAAACTTCAAGTCAGATTTCCTTGTTTGACTTAGAAGATTCAATGTCTTTAAACATGTCATGACATCCTGTCAGACATTGTCACTTTTCTTTCCTTTAAGCACATAGCTCAAGATTCTGTAAAAGATTGAGACAGAGCATCTTTTGGACCAATTAACATACTCCCTACTTACTCACTAGTCATAGACATAGACTTCTGTTGTTCTGAACACCTTGAGACTGTTAGACACACAGCTACCTCATTAGTGTTTGAGAAGGAATCGTGGTTACCAGTTGCACATGGTTAGCTTGAACCATTCACAAATAACTGACAAAAGCATCACATTTTCTTCATGATGTTGAAGTATTTTTAACAAAGAAACTTTTCTTGACAAAAGAAGTTACTCCCCCTATCTGAGATAGTCTGAGCTTCCCCAACGGAATAAGCTTGAAATGATGAATGGAAAATATTAGACTCATTTTCATATCTTCAAGAGCCGCACCCTCTGTTCTACAATCCTGCTGAGCACACTCACTATAGCAAATTTGTTCCTTACAATAAATACTTACACTAGAAGTAGAATGTCAAAACATTATGTCTGACATTTGCACTACCAGTATTCTCCACAAGTTTCATCTCTTTCTTCAACAGATCCTTGCCTAACAACTTATCTCCTTCAAAAACGATCAACTGATGACCTCTTGATACTAGAAGCACACACAGAGAGGTTGCCACAATCTCAACAAACAGAACTGCCACTCCTTGAACTTTGTTGAGCATAACCTTACCGTGTTTCAATCAGATCATGGTCTGCTTAAGAAAATTCGACATCCTTCTTGATATGGTGTTTTTCAATCTCACACATTGATTAACATGCTCATTGATCAGAAGAGATTCTCCTTTGTCCTTAGTTGTGTTGATCCGATCATAGAACTTTTGTATTCATAGTCATCTTCACTAAGTGAAGTCTTCATCATGAAAGTAATTATGTATTTCCATAACACATTACTTACATCCAGATCAGAACCTACTCATTCTAATCCACATTATGTTTGAACTGCCACTTTAGACAATAATGTTGCTTTTTCAAACTTCTCATGTATATTCCCAGTCCTTCTTCCAGGAAATATGACCTTGTGATGTTGACACCACTCAAGACACAAGTTCATCTTAACTCAAACAAACTCTGACTATCCATAGAGATAACACTTATCTATAGAGTACTTGGAATACAAGAAGCAATTTGTGTTCACGACACGAAACAAGACTCTTTATTCTTTACCAAACAATTGTAAAGAATGACCTCAGACTTAGCAACGTATGAACACTACCCTTAAACCCTATGATTGACTCAAGTAGACAATCATAACCTAGACACTAGACACTTCTCATATCCGAAAGAAGAACATGAGGGACTCAAACAAGACTCAAACAAAATGAAAAGACTCTATAAACCTGAGCAATTTAAACAACATACCTATACTTTAACCAAAGTCTTTATCAAGAGATGTTATTTGAAGACAAACTGCACCAGGTGGACTTGTGCATAGGTTGGATCATGCACTAGATCATAACAAGTGATACACACCATCAATTCATGTCGTCAGATGATAATGCAAAGAATATTCTTTGCTGGTCTTTGAGAATAAACATGACTTGAGTTATGTTTTGAGGTTTTGTGTGACTTTGTTCTTCTTGCTTCAAGATTAGTCTTTGAAAGACTTTGCAAATGGATAGAAGCAGAACAACATTGTCTTTGTTGATCTTCATACTCTTTTACTCCCCCTGAGATATACAACTTTAGGACACCTTTGATGTTCGTCCTTGAAGTTCCCTTCATTTGGAATTTGCCACAGTTTCCAAGTTTTAGAAACCTCAATTTGCTTGCTACACAAGATTCAGATTGCCACACTCTGCAACTTGAAATAGAAGAAACTATGATTGTATAACCATAAATTGATCTCCAATATACACGTCTGAGTTGTTTTATACAGATATTGCAAATATCCAGCTCCCAACAAGATATTTAACAGAATCAGTATGCTACATCAGAGACTCTTGCCTTCTTCTCTGATGTGTAGAGATAATTGAGAACTCATGGCTAGAAGAACTTCTTCTCAGTCCAGCATCCAGGTTCTAAACCTAATAAGTACTTGTCATACCCTAATTTTTGACCCCCCTGAGATGACATATCTTCAGGATTTTCATCAGGTCAAAGCAAGTACCCAGAGCAGTCACTTCTTCATTTGGCATTTAATCAAGGATGTTCAAAGACAAGAAAACTCAGGCAAAGGATCAATCAGTAGAAGGATTAGTCTCTAACATAATCATAGGACTCAAGAGCTTCATTTTTTCACCTATGATTGATTAGACACCCAGTCCTCTGAGTACAGATTTACTCAGGTCACCAGACTAGGGTTTTTGAGCCTATCAAGGAGTGAAATCAGGGATCACCTTTGGGAAACCCTAAAAAGCTCCAGGACATCTATTAAAGACTTCAATCATCTTCAAATGATCCATACAATAAGATCCACTAGACATCACACCTCAATTCAAGATCGACAGCCACCAATTTCATCTGGTCGACAATTAGGGTTTTTAACCTAATTCATCTGGATAGTTGACTTTTAATCAGGGCATGGATCCAAAACTCAAGACATGATTCAAGAACCTCTACTACCTCAATATAACCCATTTACATCACTCATTTGAGGAGAAGATCTTAATTCCACACAAAAGTCCAAAATCTCACCTTATCTGGAAAAAGTCAACTGTATGGGATCACCTTTGACTTTTAAAATTTTTGGTCAAACCATGACTTTCAAAGATCAATATCATCAATATATGGATATTAAAGTCATTTGACCAAAGAAATTCAAGAATAATCATCAAGGAGCAAAAAGTCGAGAATTAGGGTTTTTGAGGGCATTGTGGGAACTCAAAATTTCACCTACACAACTCAAAAAACTTCCAACATGAAAGTTGTAGATCTTGCAAAATAAAACAACATCTTACAATGGAACTTTTTTCAAAAGATCAATCATTTAAGAGATTTGGAAATTTTGAAGTTTTAGGTCATAAACACTTAAAAAAATTTCTAAGTGTTTTTAACCTAGTTTTCATCCAACTTTGGGCTCATTTTTCACAATTTTCCCAAAGGATTCTGAAGGAACCATAAACTAATGATTTGAAGTAGATGTTTAGGGCTTTCCAAATTGTGCTCAACCTTCTCCAAATTCATTTTGAGCCAAGAGTTATGCTTGTTCAAAGTTGGCACCATGAAGTAAAATTATAGGTCATGCATCATTTTTGAACTTTGCAATTTTGTGCACATGACCTCACTTATGGATGCTACACGACCCATAACACATCTGAAAACATGCCATGCATTCATTTCCACCATGACATGAGAATTGAGGAAGATTCCCAAAACAAGAACATGTGATTATGTAATGATTACATTTGGGAATTTATGGCAAATTGATGAATCACCCAAGGAATCTTCTCACCAACCAATTAGAGCTCACTCTGCATCAGAAATGTTCCCTAAGATCAGATAGGATCAATGGATGGGGGGGCTGGCTCGAAAATGCAATGATCACTCTTGGATATTCCTTGAAATTTCTTCATGGCTAAGAAACCAAACTCACTTCACTAAGCAAGCTCACTCTCTCAATCAGTACTGAACCATTTGCCTATAAATAGAGGGCTCTTTCTCATTCAGAAAACACACCAAAGCAACCATATTCCTTGCTTTCTCTTTCTCTTCTCATGCTTATGGTTTTTCAAAGTTCTTTGGCAAGAAGAATCGTTTTCTTCAAACCAGAGCTTATCTTTGGAAAGTAAGCATTCTAACATCTCAAAGGGGTTCATTTGAGGTGATCCAAGCACCTGGATCACTTCTGTAAGTGGAGGAACGCCATTGTTGCTCTCACTTTGGAGCTGTTACAGTTGGAGATCCATAGAGCAATTCAGAAGGTTTCCAACAAAGCCAAGCATCCAGACGTGTTCCTCAGGTCATAGTGAAGCTGTTCAGATGGCTGCAGCTCATCTGTAACTCAAGATTCATCACTCTCCATGTTCACTTGAAGCTCAAATCGAGGGAGGTCCATAGAGCAATTCAGGAGAATTGAAGTTACAATAAGCATTCAATTAGCATCACTGAGTCCCAAGGAAGCTTTTGGGATCATTCATACAAGCCCAGGTGCTCTCTATCATCCTCACGACCTCCATTTTCAGAGGTAAGTTTCTGAACTCTATCTCTTTAATTTAAGTACTCTTTGTGATAAAGCTCGATTCTATCTTGTTCAGCATCATCAGAGGATTGAAAACCCTCTATCATCATTCATTTATTCATCTTGTTTGTCATTTAATTTCAAATTTAGGGTTCATGTGTTCTTAGAGTTCTCTGAGAAATTAGGTAGCTATAGTTAATATAAATAAATGTTAGTTACATATCTGGGTTCGTGAGGAAATTTAGAGCAAAATTGATGTTTACATCATGCCATTTAGTTGAGAAACCAGAGAGTTAGAAATTTGAAAATCTTTGAGCTCGAGGAAGAAGATGACTATGGTGGCGCGTGAAATTCAAATCCATGGGCTAAGTTTATTTTATTTTGAATGGTATGCGTTTTACAAACGAATTCATCGTTTGCCCTAGTGGCCTCACATACGCCCTTAGTCTCCTCATGCCTCAAGTCTGGGGTTCGAATCCCCCTCGCCCCAGACTTTTTGATTCTTTTATTTTTCAATGATTTACCACTTGTTTTGAAACATAACCAAATGGGTGTGTGTCATTGTCACCAAGCGCGCGTTGGCTCAGTGGTGTTGTTTTGGGACTGGTAACATATAGGGCGTGGGTTCAAACCATGGTGAGACCAAAACATTATTTTTACCACTAATTTCCTTCATTTTTCTCACAACTTCACACAATTAATTCACCTATCAAATTAATTCATTTTCACTTCATTTTTCACACACTTGTTATTTAATATACCTATTTCATGAATAATCAAAAAAATCATAAAAAATATTATTTATTTCATATATTTTAATTAGGTTTAAAATAGTATGTTTTAAGTGTTTTCTTAAATACTTTAAAAAATATATATTTTCATTTTTGTTTTAACCTAATTATCTTGTAAATAATTTTATGATAAAACTCTAATCATTTAGGTCTTAATTAGGTATAGATTTTATCTTTACCTTGATTAAGTTGACTTTTGTCAATTTGCAAAAACTGTTTTCAATCTCCGATTAAACGGATGATTAAGGTTTTCAAACAACAAAACCTTATATCATTTCAATCATTTTCAACTGTTTCTCATAAATAGTAAATCATTTTTAAGTGGGCCTCTAATAGAGTGTAAGTCCCAACACCTTCTTCTCTTCTTAGCTTGTTTTCAAAACTGTATTTACAAAATCTCCTTTCTGTTTTCAAAACATTCTTCTGGTATTTGAAGGGCATTATTTCCAGTGAAACTCTTCAGATACCTATGTGACCTTTGTCCATCTTCACTTCTTCTGTTTTCAAAAAACCATTAACTGTTTATCATATATATATTCAACTGTTATCCATCAATTGCTGGTAAGGCTTTGTACATACTTCTTCAAAGGCCTCCACTCCATCCAGGTTAGGCTTTACAAGCTTTCAATTTACAGTCTTTATTTAAATTACTGTCAAATATAAACTGTGCATATATATTAGTTTAGAACTACGTTTGAGTATAAACCTTAGGACAGTTAAACTATATATATATTATAGGAATATGACCTAGAATTGAGAATGTCTTCCCGGTGAAGGCTCTTTCCTAATTAGAGATCTATAGTTCAAACCCCCAAGATGAATTATTCCCGGTGAAACATCTTGGCAAAAACCTTAGAATCCAAAAAATAGGACACATCCACCCAAAGAGGAATTATTCCCGGTGAAACCTCTTACCCATTTGCTTAAAGCAAAAATAAGTTCAAAACCACATAGCTTTCTCTTGTGCTATAACAAGGACCCTCGATGACCCTCGATTAGCCTCCTCTTGGGCTTTGTACAAGGACTCACAGGCTTCTTAAAAGCATTTCCAGCTTCCTCTTGAGCTTGTATACAAGGACCCATCAGGTTTCTTATAAACATAGGAACAGGTCTTTAGTCACCTTTTAACATACCCTGGTGAGTTTCTTCCAATTTAAACCAGACTTTAAACAAGCTAAGTTTGTCTCAATTTCACATTGAGTACACCTTTTGGAATGAGAGACATGGACAGTCTCTGTCACCCTTATCTTCATCAATTTTCCTTAGCAGAGTCTAGGATCCATGTTTGCTTATCCTCAGCAAGTGTCAGCCTTCATCTTGGGCTTTAAACAAGAAGTCTCCACTAGATAATCTTTCTGCCATTCATTTTAACAAAAACCCCTGGAAAGGGTTAGCCTCCATTTCATTCTTTCATTTTAACAAAAACCCCTGGAAAGGGTTAGCCTCCATTCATTCTTTCATTTTAACAAAACCCCTGGAAAGGGTTAGCCTCCATTCATTCTTTCATTTTAACAAAAACCCCTGGAAAGGGTTAGCCTCCAAAATCATTCTTTCATCTTAACAAAAACCCCTGGAAAGGGTTAGCCTCCAAAATCACTCCTTCAAAAAACCAAAGATTCATTTCTCTTAGGAGATAATTTCCCCAAAAGAGTCAAAACCCCTGGAAAGGGTCAGCCTCCAAAAAACATGACAAAAATCAGTCTTTTAACAGACAATTTCTCCAGCTAAGTCAAAATCCCTTGAAAGGGTTAGCTTCCAAAAAAAAATCGGTCTTTTAATAAATAAATCCTTCAATAGAGTCAAAAACCAACAAAAACAGTTAGCCTCAACCTTGGGCTTCATACAAGGCACCAAAACAATAAAACTCCCCTGTTAATAGTCAGCCTCAACCTTGGGCATTGTACAAGGCAGATAATAGAGTCTCCCCCAGTAAGTCCTTCATTTTTCAGTAGCCACAACCTTGGGCTTTGTACAAGGCAGATAAACCATATTTCATATGTCAAAGATTCCTAACATCTAGGATCTTTTCCCTATTAGAGTCATTCATACTCAGTCAGCCACAACCTTGGGCTTTGTACAAGGCAGAAAATAATATTTCCCCTAGCTAGAGTCAGCCTCAATTCTGGGCTTTGTACAGAACACCAAATAAAATCCATCAAAATAAACACTCCCCAAGTAGAGTCAGCCTCAATTCTGGGCTTTGTACGGAACATAAAAATCCCTTGTAAATTAATCCCCAGTGGAGTTTTCTCCCAGAGTCATAATAATAATCAATCAATCAAAAAGCCTCAAGCTTGGGCCTCATACAAGCCAGCTAAAAAATCAAATCTTTTATACAGTAGATAGACATAGCTTATCTCTATAGAGAGATCTTTCCTCTATCTCACCACATTCAAACAAACAAACATTACACATTTCAATTTCAATCAAAGTCTCCCATTTAGGACTCTGAAAGACATGCTCTGGCACATCCCCAGACTTGTACACTTTCCCTAATTTGGACGAGCATCTTTCTTTCATTCAAGAGATACTAGCATACTTGCAAACACACAAGTAAGGTCACTCTCTTAATGAAATGAATTCAATCATTCTGTCACTCTTTTAAAATGTTTGTGGTGGAATAGTAGAAATACCTCTCTATAAAGATGACTTCATGTCTCTTTACCGTAAACAGAGATTTAATTCAAGCTTCAACCTTGAGCTTCAAGCAAGGCACCAAAAAATCATTAATAATTAATTATTTCCCCGAACTACATTAAGCTCTGACTTCCATTAGGGATATGTAGGCATGAGGTTCACAAGGAACCTCAGCGAGCTAATAAAATACCAAAAATAGTCAGTCTGTCTGTCTGTCTTTCTTTTATTCAATTCAATTCCTTCTCCTAACACAAAGGAGAAACTTTCCCAATAATCATTAGCAGCACAAACACATTTAGACACAGAGAAGGTTCCTGTAGAGTACTACAGATATGTAGGGTGTTTAAACACTTCCCTATGTATAACCGACCCCCCGGACTCCAGAATTTCTAGTCTAGGTGAAATCCCCACACTTAGCAAACTCCTAGGGTTTAGTTGAGATCTTTTTTCCCCTTTCCTACTCGTAGGACAAATAAGAAAGTTCGGTTGATATCGTAGGAAGAACTAAAATAAAATTCATCCCACCACGGGCGCATTCTCCTTCCAAATTTCGCGTGAAGGGTCTAGCGTGCCGTCCTCCCAAGTGAAACGGGGAGGTAAAAAAAACGAAACCCACAGAAAAATGGCGACTCTGCTGGGGATATAAGTGTTAAAAACCTTGGTTTTTCATCCAAACCAATGGTTGACCTGTTGCTGGTCCAGCCCCAATGAGGAATTAGGGATGCCAAATTCCCCCTCAAACAAGAGAGGTCCTGCCTAACCTCTGTGTCATTTCATGTGTTTGCTGCATTTATATTTGTTTATTTTGTTTATTCTGTATCGGGAAAGGGCTTGATTCCCCCTTGTGGTGAGAAATCCTATACCCGGATTTGAGTGCAACATAAGATAGGATGGAGGATGTCTTCCCGGTGAAGACCCTCTAATCTTGGTTCACAATTCTACTCTTGGGATTTGCCTGGCTGGTTGTGATTAACTGCGCCAATGCATTCCGAGACTGATTTGTACCAGGAGGACCTAGAAACACATTAACCCCACTTAAAGCCTTTTTTAGGACGTAGAGCGGTGATTACGGAAATAATTGTCACACAGATACTACACTCAGAGAAAACTCTCTTATAGATACCAATCAACGTATCTTTGAGGTTGAGCAAAAACTCTGAGACCCCTAGAACCCGTTCTACAGGTACAAAAATCCTTATCCTTAGTTTACCATTGGGGCGAGGTTTGCGTTTTGACTTCATGACCACTATACCCTTCAACGCCATGTTTGTTTAAAACTCTTGTGTGTGCATTCATGCATTCATGCATCATTCATTAATAACAACTAAAAACAAAAAGAGTCTTTTTCGAGTCGTTTTTCAAGGAAACTAAATAACGAACGTTTTGAACCTCAAAGAAAGAGAGAAACAGAGAAAGGACTTAAGGATCTATACCATGGATTATGGGAGAAAGAGAGCTAGGAAATACACCTTCAAGATTCCCCAGGTCGAGGAACTGGGAAAGCTCGGAAAACTGGTGGTCAACCCCCAGGCTTTCAAGGAGAAGTATGGAAAACTTCTGCCTTTGCTCAATACTAACATTGTGGATGGGATCCTTCCCACCTTGGTACAGTTTTACGATCCAACGTATCACTGCTTCACCTTTCCAGATTATCAGCTCATACCTACGTTGGAGGAGTACTCTCGTCTGATTGGAATACCCGTGTACGCGCAAGATCCGTACTCCGGTTTGGAAAAGAATCCTGACGACATTATCATCGCTGCAACTACTCCTTTGAACGTAGTCGACATCAGAACTCATATGGTGAGTAGAGGAGGAATTCAAGGATTGCCCTCCAAATTCCTGTTTGATCAAGCTCGATACTTCGTCAGCATCCAAGATATGAGCGCTTTTGAGGAAATCTTGGCTTTGCTTATCTACGGATTGTTTTTGTTCCCTAACATTAACGATTTCGTCGACATCAACGCAATTAAGATCTTCTTAATTGGAAATCCAGTTCCAACCTTGCTTGCGGATGCTTATTACTCTGTGCATTCAAGAAACCTGCAGCGAGGAGGATTAATCACATGCTGCGTACCGTTGTTATACGAATGGTTCGTTTCGCACCTGCCAAAGTCTAGCACTTTCTGGAATATGAGGGATGGCCTTTACTGGTCACGGAAAATCATGTCTCTCACTCATACAGACATTGATTGGTGTAGTCCTGACAACGACGAAACCAAGATCATTTTCAGTTGCGGATGTTTTCCCAACATACCCCTTATTGGAACTAAGGGAGGAGTCAGTTACAATCCAGCTTTAGCCCGTCGTCAATACGGCTATCCTATGAAAAATATACCAAGTAACATCCAATTGGAAGGTCTGTTCTTCAAGAACATCGACGATCATGGAAACATGCTGAAGAAGGAAATTGTCCAAGCCTGGCGTCTTGTTCACAGCAAAGGGAGAAGATTGTTAGGAAAACATCTTTGCATCTCCCTAGATCCTTACCTTCAATGGGTACGCGTCAGAGCATTCAAGCTCAGGATGCCATATCAGCATCAAGAACCCATTCCCCTAAGGGAACCAATATACCTTTTCTCCACCGATGTTGAAAAACTGCAAGCGGCATTAAACAAGGTATGCCAAGAAAGGAATGCTTGGAGGAACAAGTATCGAATCGTCAACACGGAAAATGTTGAGATTCAAAACATCCTAAGAAGGAAGGATGAGTTACTTGAAGTGCTCGATCGACAAGTGACACAAACGTCACTTTCTCATCATATCCCTCCTACTTCCTGGATCATCGATCAGCTCACGTCAGAAAACGCTCAGCTCAAGAAACAGAAGAAGATGTTAGAACGTGAAGTCGGCTCTTCGTCAAAATTTTAGAGTCCTTTCTCTCAGTTTCTCTGTATTTCTTTTTCAAAGTGTGTAAAAACGGCGTTTTCGCTTAATTAATAAAAGTTTGATGTTTCATAACGTAATTATGGTGTTTCCTTGAAAAATATTAACTTAATTGCATATCATACATCGCTTTAGTCGTACGCACTGACACGAGAATTGTCGCGGATCTAATAGTCACTTTCCTTTCTCCAGAAAGAGAGGAGGAGAAGGAGGTGAACCAAGACTTTCAAGCTGTCTCATCCATACAACACTCGTTCAAGTCGCAAGAAAAGAATGGAAGACTTTGAGCAAGAGAATGGAGAACTCAGAGAAGAGGTTAATACTCTCAAAGATGCTATTGAAAGACTCAATAGTATGGTAGAAGCCCTGGTAGTTGCACAGAATCGACCAACGCCAGAAGAACCGCAAAGGACTGTGGTTTCCGAGATTGTTTCTACTCCTATTCCTCAGTATACCATGCCACCCAACCGACCTTGGGGCATGCCGTATAACTTTACTCCAAAAGGGTACATACCCCCAGTTTCTGAAGTTCCAAGAGCTACAATGGATATGCAACCGCCGGAGGGTTACAAACCTCTGGAAATTGAAGTTCCAAGAGCAACGGCAATGGGTTTCACACAACAGAATGCTGAGATTCCAAGATCTGCTGTCATGGCTTCTCCACAGCCCATTATGCATACTTTTCCTCCACAGGGCGGACAAGTATATCATCACGCTCCCAGTGAAGACGCTGGCGTGTATGAAAGATTGGACGAGTTCCAGGAACAGTTTCTGCAAATGCAGAAGGAACTCAAGACTCTTCGAGGACAAGATCTATTTGGAAAGAATGCTGCAGACCTCTGTCTGGTTCCAAATGTTCAGATTCCTCACAAATTCAAAGTACCAGATTTCGAGAAGTACAAAGGGAATTCATGCCCACAAAGTCACCTCGTAATGTACGCTCGAAGAATGTCAACTCAGACTGATAATCAACAACTACTCATTCATTATTTTCAAGACAGCCTGACTGGTGCTGCACTCAAATGGTACATGAACTTGGACAGTTCAGAGATTCGTACTTTTCGAGACCTCAGAGAGGCCTTCGTCAAACAATATAAGTACAATCTGGATATGGCTCCCGACAGAGATCAACTCCGGGCCATGACTCAAAAGGATAGAGAAAGCTTCAAGGAATACGCTCAGAGATGGCGTGAAGTTGCTGCTCAAATTTGTCCACCACTTGAAGAGAAAGAAATGACAAAAATCTATCTCAAAACTTTGAGTCCATTTTACTACGGACGAATGGTTGCAAGTGCACCAAGTGACTTTACTGAGATGGTAAACATGGGTGTACGTTTAGAAGAAGCAGTTCGAGAAGGACGCTTGAACAAAGAACCAGAATCTTCTATTGGTCCAAGGAAGTATGGAAGTTCTTTCCAGAAGAAAAAGGATCAGGATGTCAGCAATGTCTTGCATAAAATCAAGAAGAAATTTCAACCTCAAGTTGCAGCAATAACTCCGGTTGTTAACTCAGCGCCAGCTTATCAACCTCAGGTCTCGCAACAACAAATTCAACAAAGGTTGCAGCAACCTCAGCAGCAGGTTCGACCTCCAAATTACAACAATCGGGCTCCAAGGTATCCTGCCTTTGACCCCGTACCAATGCCGTATGCGGAATTATTTCCAACATTACTGGCAAAAGGACTCATTCAGACAAAGAGTCCTCCAAATCCTACAAACAGTTCCTCACCATGGTATAAGGCTGACCAATCTTGTCCCTATCATCAGGGGGCACCAGGTCACAATATTGAGAACTGTTTCTCTTTCAAGATTGACGTCCAACGATTAGTGAAGAGCGGAATGCTATCCTTCAAAGATACTAGTCCAAATGTCCAAGCAAATCCTTTGCCGCAGCATAAAGAAGCTTCAGTAAATCTGATAGATCAGCACCCTAACGTCATTCAAATCTACGACATTCGTCAGATAGGGGAAAATCTTGTCAAGATGCACGCTGAACAAGCTGGGTACGGCCATGTACCACCTCACAACTACTTCACATGCGATATTTGTCCAAAGAATAATCAAGGATGTACCGTAGTTCAAGCTGCATTACAAGAACAAATGGACTTAGGATGGATTCAACATATCCGAGTCAGGACTGAACATGACATCAACATGGTTCAAGGATGTCCAGGAGAATACAAAATCTACAAAGTTGAAGATCTTGAAGGATCGGTAGTCAGGTTTCATAAAACTTTAAATGGACTTGCCTACTTTGGAACAGATTTTCATGCTTACAGTAGATGCAGAATTTGTTGAAGAAATTCACGAGGATGTTTGCGTGTTCGCAACGACATTCAAAACCTGATGGATGACAATACCATTACTGTTCTTGCCAACAGAGAAGATGATGAAGTCTTTACCGTATCTCCTCAAATTAATCAAGTTGAACCAATGCAAGTTAAGTACGATAGCAAGAAGACAACAATTGCTCCGTTAGTCATCTACTTACCAGGTCCTGTACCGTATGAGTCCAGCAAGGCTATACCATACAAGTACAATGCTACATATATTGAAAATGGTAAGGAAATACCATTACCGTCTGTTGTCAACATTGCTGATGTTAGTCGAGTCACCAGAAGTGGACGAGTCTTCAACAGAACAACAGAAAATGTGGAGAAACCTTCGGAGGAAGTACCACATAGGCAAGACAATCATCCGACCAATGCTGTTCAAGCGAAAGAAAATGATGAGATCTTGAAGTTAATCCAGAGGAGTGAATACAACATTGTAGATCAATTACTACATACTCCGTCTAGGATTTCTGTTCTTTCCCTGCTATTGAGTTCTGAAGCTCATAGGGAAGCTCTACAGAAAGTTTTGGAACAAGCTTTTGTAGAACCTGGCGTTACAATAAGCCAATTCAACAACATCGTTGCCAACATCTCCGCGGGAACTAGCCTTAGTTTCTATGATGAAGATCTTCCTGAAGAAGGAGTAGACCACAATCTTCCACTTCACATCTCAGTTGGCTGCATGGGTGACGTACTCACAGGAGTCCTAATAGACAATGGATCCTCTCTCAACGTCATGCCGAAATCAACATTGTCAAGATTATCTTTAGAAGATTACCCTCTAAGAAAAAGTCATGTCATCGTCAAAGCATTTGATGGATCAAGAAAGTCAGTTTTTGGAGAGGTAGATCTTCCCATAACTATTGGACCTCAGACGTTCAAGATCACTTTCCAAGTTATGGATATTCCAGCACAATACAGTTGTTTGCTAGGTCGCCCATGGATTCATGAGGCTGGGGCAATTACTTCAACACTTCATCAGAAACTGAAGTTCATAAGAAATGACAAATTGGTAACCGTATGTGGAGAACGAGCTCTGATCGTCAGCAACCTGTCATCATTCTCCGACATAGAACCAAAAGAAGTTGTTGGAACTAAATTCCAAGCACTTTCCTTGGACAAAGGAAAGGAGAAAGCAGCGTCTATTTCTTCCTACAGAGATGCAATCCAAGTTGTAAAGGATGGCACTACCAGTGGTTGGGGGCACATTAATATTCCTACCAACAACAAGAACAGAACAAGAGTTGGATTCTTTCCAACATCATCAAAAACTATTCCAGGAATTGAGGTAGTTCTTCCAATTCAAGAAACTTTCTGCAGCGGAGGTTTTCTTCAACCTGTTCAACAAACGGTCAATACCATCGGTACGGAAAACACCGATGAAGAGGAATGGCTATCCTATCTTAACAAAGCAGGATACATATCCCTATCAGAGTCTGAATCACCTTGTTGTTATCCGACTAAAGGATCTGAAAATAAGACTCAACCAAGCAGTGATGAAGTTACTAACAGCTTCGCCACCAGAAGTCATGGTTCATCAGAAGAAGTTCCTCCTATCCCCGAAGAGACCTGGGATACATTAGGAGAACCAAGCGGAAAATTCGACTACATGGTGAAATACTCCGCTCCTGAAAGTTCAAGAATCTCTCTTGAAGATATTGTTCCAACTGGATGGAACAGTGATTTTGAGTAACTCTCTCAGCCAAAAGAGATGTATAACCCTTGCTATTCATCATCATCGACTGGTGAAATCATCATTGAGGATTATATCCCCAAGTCACCTTCCGAGGCTACGGATCTAGAGTTCACATATCTAGTCAATGCCATCTTGGGAGAAGAGCAAGATCAAAATACAAAAGAGGATGATCTCGAAAGTGTTTCCGACAACGAGTCTCTCCATTCAGAAGATTGGAAGTTTCCTCAAAAGAAAAACCGACATACTCCACTTGGAAATGGGTATGCTCACACCGCTCAGTCTGCTGAAGTAGAAGAAGATCGTCTGAGTGTTGCAAAGACAGTGGTTGGTAAATCAAGACCTACCACAGGCCAGCTTAAGCCTAAGGTTCCAGATTACTTAGTGCACAATGGGGTTCGCCACTATTGGACAGCTGTTGAAGTTACAACTGTTGTTCGCACTCCTAAGTAGGAACTTTCACCGTTATTTTGTCCTCTAACCATAGCCCAGGGTGAAGAGATGTTTCATAGGGCTTTGCATTTTACTATTTCTTAGGAAAATGTCCCTCTTTGCTTCGCCCAAAGCAATAGAGTTTTGTTTTATAGGGTCTTTGTTTCAAGAAATGACTGTCAATAAATAAAAATGTCATTCTGTTCCTTCGTTTAGTTTTTCCTTTTCTTTTTTCGGAAATTGGTAATCCTAAAAAACACCCTTAAAAAACATCAAAAATTTCATTAACTGCATACACCGAGTCTTCCCTCGTTGTCTAAATAAAACTTATCACACATATGCAGATTAATCATAAAATACCCCGTTGAAACGTGCGACCGTATGACTTCTCCAAGCTTTGAGTTTCCTGTATTTGAGGCAGAGGAAGAAGAAGACGAAGAAATATCAAAGGAAATTTCACGATTACTTCAACAAAAGGAAGAGGCCATTCAGCCATACAATGAGCCTCTAGAGATCATTAACCTTGGTTTCGATGGAAACAGAAAAGAGGTTAAGATTGGAGCTTCGCTTAGTTCAGAGATCAAAGAGAGTTTGATACAACTACTCAAAGAATTCTCAGATGTCTTCGCTTGGTCTTATCAAGATATGCCAGGGTTGGGTACCAGTATAGTGGAGCATCACTTGCCATTAAAAGCAGAATGCTCTCTGGTCAAGCAAAAATTAAGAAGAACTCATCCGGAGATGGCCATGAAAATCAAAGAGGAAGTTCAAAAGCAGATCAACGCAGGTTTCCTCGTCACTTCAGAATACCCTCAGTGGTTAGCTAACATTGTTCCCGTTCCTAAGAAAGACGGAAAAGTCCGCATGTGCGTCGACTACAGAGATTTGAACAAAGCTAGTCCTAAGGATGATTTTCCTTTACCACATATTGATATGTTGGTAGACAGTACAGCAAAATCCAAAGTTTTCTCATTCATGGACGGATTTTCAGGATACAATCAAATCAAAATGGCACCTGAAGACATGGAGAAAACAGCTTTCATCACCCCCTGGGGCACGTTCTGCTATCGTGTTATGCCTTTTGGACTAAAGAACGCAGGGGCAACTTATCAAAGGGCCATGACTACGCTTTTCCACGACATGATGCATAAAGAAGTGGAAGTCTATGTGGACGACATGATTGCCAAATCAGAAAATGAAGAAGATCACATACAGAATCTGACAAAGTTATTTCAACGCTTACGAAAGTTTCAGCTTCGCCTGAACCCCAACAAGTGCACCTTTGGTGTCTACTCAAGAAAACTCCTTGGTTTCATTGTCAGCAAACGAGGAATTGAAGTAGATCCAGACAAAGTCAAGGCAATTCAAGAAATGCCTTCACCCAGAACCGAGAAACAAGTTAGAGGATTTCTTGGACGTCTGAATTACATCTCGAGATTCATATATCTCCTGACTGCAACTTGTGCTCCTATTTTCAAACTTCTACGGAAAAATCAAAGTTGCGTCTGGACAGACGATTGTCAGAAAGCGTTCGACAGCATTAAGGAATATCTGCTCGAACCACCCATTTTGTCTCCTCCAGTGGAAGGAAGACCTTTGATAATGTACTTAACCGTCTTAGAAGATTCCATGGGTTGTGTCCTTGGACAGCAAGACGAGACGAAAAGAAAAGAGCATGCCATTTACTACCTGAGCAAGAAAATTCACTGACTTTGAATCCCGCTACTCCATGCTCGAGAAGACGTGTTGTGCTTTGGCCTGGGCTGCCAAGCGTCTCCGCCAGTACATGATTCGACATACTACTTGTTTGATCTCTCATATGGATCCAATCAAGTACATCTTTGAGAAGCCTGCCTTAACCGGGAGAATTGCCCGTTGGCAGATGTTGTTATCAGAATATGACATTGAGTATCACGCACAGAAAGCCGTGAAAGGAAGCATTCTAGATGAGCACCTGGCTCACCATCCACTCAATGGTCATGAATCAACCAGTTTCAACTTTCCGGACGAGGACGTCATGTACCTCAAGATGAAAGATTACGACGAGCCACTACCAGACGAAGGACCTGAGATAGGATCCCAATGGGGCTTAATCTTTGACGGAGCTGTCAATGCTTATGGACGAGGAATTGGGGCAATCATTGTTACACCTCAGGGTACCCATATTCCATTTACTGCCAGATTAACTTTCAAGTGCACAAACAATGAGGCCGAATATGAAACTTGCATCATGGGTCTCGAAGAAGCCGTGGATCTAAGAATTAAACACTTGGATGTATACGGAGATTCTGCTTTGGTCATCAATCAAATCAAAGGTGAATGGGAAACACGCCAACCAGGGCTAATTCCTTACAAAGACTACGCGAGAAGATTGTTACCATTCTTCGACAGGGTAGATTTTCATCACATTCCTCACGAAGAAAACAACTTGGCTGATGCATTAGCCACACTCTCTTCCATGATTAAGATAAATCATTGGAATGACATTCCTCAGATCGATGTTATGCGCCTGGATAGGCCCGCTCATGTTTTCACAGTAGAAGCAATCATCGACGACAAACCGTGGTATCACGACATCAAGAACTTTCTTCAAAAGCAAGAGTACCCTCTTGGGGCGTCAAAGAAAGATAGAAAGACTTTGAGAAAGTTAACTTGTAGATTCTTCCTGAATGAAGATGTTCTGTACAAGAGAAACTTCGACATGGTTCTGCTCAGATGCGTTGACAGAGAAGAAGCAGAAATACTCATGAGAGAAATACATGAAGGTTCCTTTGGTACTCACACCAATGGACATACCATGACAAGGAAAATACTGAGAGCAGGATATTATTGGCTGACGATGGAGTCAGATTGCTACTAGTACGCAAAGAGGTGTCACAAATGTCAGATCTACGCCGATAGAATTCATGTGCCACCATCTCTTCTCAACATACTCTCTTCCCCTTGGCCTTTCTCCATGTGGGGAATCGACATGATTGGAATGATCGAGCCAAAAGCGCCAACGGACATCGCTTCATCTTGGTAGCTATAGACTATTTCACCAAATGGGTTGAGGCAGCTTCATATGCAAACGTTACAAGACAAGTTGTCGTCAGGTTTATCAAGAATCACATCATCTGTCGCTACGGCATTCCTAGCAAGATAATCACTGACAATGGGTCAAATTTGAATAACAAAATGATGAAGGAGCTTTGTGAAGAATTCAAGATTGAACATCACAACTCATCTCCTTACAGACCAAAGATGAATGGAGCTGTAGAAGCAGCTAACAAAAACATCAAGAAAATCGTTCAGAAGATGGTCATCACTTACAAAGATTGGCATGAAATGCTCCCGTATGCTCTTCATGGTTACCGTACATCAGTACGTACTTCCACTAGAGCAACTCCTTTCTCCCTTGTATATGGCATGGAGGCAGTCCTACCTATAGAGGTTGAGATTCCATCAATGAGAGTCTTGATGGAAGCAAAATTAACAGAAGTCGAGTGGTGTCAAAGCAGATTCGATGAATTGAACTTAATCGAAGAAAAGCGCATGACAGCTTTATGCCACGGTCAGCTATATCAACAAAGAATGAAGAAAGCTTTCGACAAAAAGGTTCGACCTCGCACAATCAAAGAAGGCGACCTTGTACTCAAAAAGATTCAATCTTTTCTCACAGATTCAAGAGGGAAATGGACTCCCAATTATGACGGCCCCTACATGGTCAAGAGAGCTTTCTCAGGAGGAGCCTTAATACTCACGACTATGGATGGAGAAGAATTCACCCGTCCTGTGAACATCGACGCAGTCAAGAAATACTTCGCCTAAATAATTAAAAGAACAGCTCGCTAAGTTGAAAACTCGCAAAGAGCAGCTTAGGCAAAAAAGAGCGTCTCGGTGAATCGAAAACCCGAAAGGGCGATTCAGGCAAAAGTTAGAGACATAAAAAATAAATAATCAA
The DNA here is from genome assembly GCF_029867415.1 of Vicia villosa. Taxonomy (NCBI): domain Eukaryota; kingdom Viridiplantae; phylum Streptophyta; class Magnoliopsida; order Fabales; family Fabaceae; genus Vicia; species Vicia villosa. Next base: position 80,151,325 of record NC_081182.1, read on the forward strand.
TCCCGGTAAACTTAAAACCCGAAAGAGGTAGTTTACGCAAAAGTTAGGGATATATGGAAAGTAACTGTGTTCAGGACAAACTTGATCATTCAAAAATCCATATCGGAGTATTCATCAGTAGTAGGTCATCTTCTACGAAGCACGAATACAGCGCAACTCGGAGTGGAAGGGAAAGATAACGGTCATCACGTTTCATCGTAGCCCTTTTCCCGAAAAATTACCAATTTCCAACTTTGTAAATACTCCATGGAATCAAGCATTTGGCTGATTACCATTCCATAAATAATAATTTGAGCCTTGTGCCTTTCTTTGCAAATCGAGTCTTATTCAGTTTCTTGAAATGCATTTTAAGTTTAAACAGTCATTTTCTTGAAACAAATGTTTTCAAAAAATAAAATGAATTTACTTACAAAAATAAAGGTGAAATTTCTTTCTGAGGTTTACAAACAATAGGAAGAATGCAAACAGTTGCTCCGAGAACGGTTGAGACTCCGGGAACTAAGATTTCCCCATGAGGTCGCTTTGCGAACATCTCCCGATGACGGATCTTCACTTCAATTCATATTACTCACTTCGGACAGCGGACAACTGATAACCAGGTATTCCCGACAGAGTTCGAACTACAAGAAGAGGACATCTTCTGATCAACAAGATTCAAGTCGTATCATAGGATTTTACATCCGCGACAATTCTATTCACTTTCACTTTAAATTTTATATTTGTCATAATATTCATGCATACATTATAACTGCATAGTCGAGTCAGGCTTTGATCATGTGAATGCCCGAGTCATTAAAGCATATACTCAAGATTCCCCTGCAAAGTCGTGAAAGGGTTTTTCTTCTTCATAGAGAAGGTTCATACACCCAAATTCCCCAAGCAAGTCAACAAATGGTAGTCTCCCTCAAAGAGATAGTTTGTTCACTTTTGGAATTCCTCAACTGAGAATCTCCTGCAGAGCGACGCTCGACAATCTTCTTCAAATAAGATAGTTTGTTTTGCATTTTGGAATTCCCCAGAGGGTCGATGAGCGGTTCTCTTCTCTAAGAAGTGTGGATTCCCCGACATAATTGATAAGTGGTAGTTTTTCCTCCTGGAAAACAGTTTGGTATTTCCCCAGCAGGATCAAGAGATGCCACTCTTCGTCAAAGGAAACAGTTTGGTATTTCCCCAACAGGGTCAAGAGATGCCACTCTTCGTCAAAGAAAATAATTGGGAATCTCCCCAACAGATCGACAAATGATCCCCAGCGAAGTCAGTGAATGGCAGTCTCTTTCGGCAAAAGACAGTTCACTCACTTTTTCGGACAAAAATAACGAATAGCAGCCTTCTTCATGAAGACAGTTCGTTTCGCTTAAAGATTCCTCAACAAAGTCAGCAAATGGCAGTCTCTTTCAGCAGAAGACAGTTTGCTCACTTTCTTTCACGACAGGATCAACAAATGGCAGTCTCTCCCAGTAGAAGACAGTTTGTTCCCCTAGCAATCAACAAATGGAAGTCTCTCCCAGTAGAAGACAGTTTGTTCCCCTAGCAATTGGCAAATGGCAGTCTTTCCCCAAGGAAAGACAGTTTGTCTGTTAAACACTCAAGAGATCGACAAATAGCAGTTTCTTCAAATAGTTTGTCTGTTTCTGGGATGTTTCATCCCCTTCAGAGTTGACAAATGGCAGTTTTCCTCCTAGAAAAACAGTTTGTTAATTCCCCTCGGAGTCGACAAATGGCAGTTTTCCTCTTAGGAAAACAGTTTGTTGATTCCCCGGCATGAGTCGACAAATGGCAGTTTTTCCTCTTAGGAAAACAGTTTGTTGATTCCCTGGCATAAGTCGATGAATGTTGGTTTTCACCCCGAAAACAGTTCGTCCGCTTTCAAGCAAAGTCATTAGCCCCTCAAAAGATCATGAGGCCATATGACATTCTTTCAAAGACGTCAAGTCAAAAGGAAAGATGGTGAAGTTTCTTTATTACCATCAAATGGCGTCTCATCTCCAAGTGCTAATGAGAAGTTTGATGAGGAAACAAACCTTTGAAGTTTCTTTATTACCATCAAATGGTGTCTCATCTCCAAGTGCTGATGAGAAGTTTGATGAGGAAACAAACCTTTGAAGTTTCTCTACTACCATCAAATGGCGTCTCGTCTCCAAGTGCTGATGAGAAGTTTGATGAGGAAACGAACCCCTGAAGTTTCTTTATTACCATCAAATGGCGTCTCATCTCCGAGTGCTGATGAGAAGTTTGATGAGGAAACAAACCTTTGGAAATTTTCTCTTTATCTGAGATATTGTCCAAACACGGCTGAGACCAGTTTCGAGATATGGACATCCGAAACAAGGGGGAGGTTGTTTATCTTTTTCTAAGTGTCAACACTTAGTTAAAGAAGATGGATTGAGCAGTCTACACTGCCATCCATTCACCAGAGTCCACATCAAGTATTTCTACAGGAGTTTGTCTCCTCATCCCCCGCCAAGTGCGACAACGGGATCAAATCATGCAAGGATTTTATCGATTACAACATCTCAGGAGCGCCCAAAATTCGGGCATTATTTGATATTTAAGTCTCTTTCACGCAGGAGAGATCGAGATATCAATCTCTCTCCCTCCAGATAAAAGAAACTTAAATAGGGGCATCTGTCATACCCTAATTTTTGACCCCCCTGAGATGACATATCTTCAAGATTTTCATCAGGTCAAAGCAAGTACCCAGAGCAGTCACTTCTTCATTTGGCATTTAATCAAGGATGTTCATGTCATACCCCAAAATTTGTCCGGTCAACGATCATGTCTTTTAATTCATCAAGGATCAAAATTAAGAATCATGGGGTTTGACATTCCTATTGTCAAGCCTGCGTTCTTATAAGATATCCTGAGTCAAAATGGGGGTTAAAATCAGAAAGTGCTTGAGCTCAGTCATCTAGCTCATCTATTCCGTCTTCTTGAGGTTTTTTTAGTCCTTTCTCACAAATTATTCACATGGTTTATTATTTATAATTAGTTTAATCATTTTATTATTATAACTAACTATTATTAATTAGTAGTGGTTTTAATAATATTATTATTAAAATTATTATAATTATTTTTAACTATTATTGTTATAATATACCATGGATTAATGGGGTAGTAATTTATTTGGACTAAAAGAAAAAAGATCAATTGGACAATGGGCCCATTAGAAAAAAAACCTAAGTTGTGCACTATGAAGAGGACTAGGGGAGCCGAGGGGCGAGGGGGGCGAAAAAATCTGCAGAGGAAGAATTGGACCGAATGCAATTTTCTTGGAAAAAATCCAAATCGTTCTTGGAGACATAGTCTGATTCGAGCCAAGCCAAGCATCAAAAACGGTTCCCTGAAGTTTTCTGAGTGAATCCCAGTCTTCACCACCAATCAAACGCGCCGGAAAAACATCTGAGAAGTCACGGTTTATGCCTCATTTTTTCTAGCTTCGATTTTACTCATATATGTGTATTTAATATCATTTGATTGTGTTTTTGTGTTTAAGGTGAAGTTTTGAAGCTTCCTGGATAGTTTAATCGGATTCTAAGTACAGGTTTAAAGGTGCACCATTGTTAGGGTTTCCTGATGCTCAAATTGGGAGTCATGGATAGAAGCAAAATCGGCCAAAATTAATAGCACCATCGCGTTCAGAGGGTGCCATTTGGTTTATCTGGGCAATTTAATCGGAAGTTATCGGGATCGTGTGACAAATTTTGCATTGGCAATCTATAGCAACGCATAAAAAACTGTGGGTAAAAGCCTGGTTATTTTCTGAAAGAATCCATCGAGGAAGAAGAAAGGGACTGGGCGCGGGTTAATTCAAACTTTCTGCAATTGGTTTTTTTTATATTATTGATGCAGGCTGTTGACAACCAAGGAAAAGTGGCGCGGTGGTCAGGAGAAGCATCCTGAAGCTTTGAAACGTGAGGGGAGGGGTTCGATTCCCAGCTACCTCGTTTAGTTTTACGAATTAGGGATTTTTTTGGTTCCATGTGCAAGCGTAGGGAGGATTCACAATACATCCTCATATCAACACCATCAGATTCAATACAACAAAAGATCCAACGCATCTGATTGGAGGAGTACCATGGACACCCAAGGAGCCAACGCACAGGATCTCGCCCCAGGTGTCTTTATTTTAGTTGTTCTATTGTTTTATTTTTATTTTTTTGTTTTTTTCATAATTATATTAAAAATATTAAATTGAATTAATTTGTTTAAATAGGATTATTATATAAATTAGGATCATGGCTATAATCATCTGGATTTATTTTCCTGATTATTTCGAGTCTTCGATTTAATTAATCTAATTTTAATTATTAAATCACAAAAAAAGACCCTAGAAGATTGGGACCAAGACATTAGGGATTGACCGATCCCATTGGCCCTTGGCCAAATATTAGGATTTAATTTATTATTTGTTCCGACTAAATCTATTGGTCGCGATGGTTAATAATCGATTAATTTAATTAATCAAATCCTATAAATTAAAATTCAAATAAATTTATTTTGCTAAATGGTTTTAACCATCTTATTGGTTATGATGATTAGCATATTTCTCCTTATCAATTCGTTATTATTTGTAATCGAATCTATCGGTTATGAGGGGTAACGATAAATTAATAAATTAATAATTAAAATACATCAATTTGCTAAAAGTGATAATCGAATCAATCGATTGGAATTGCCAGCAATCCTTTACTAATCTGTTAACTATGGCGATCGAATCTATTGATCGTTGCGGTTAATAGTGCCATATTAAACCAGGGTTGTACGCCCAAACACTTAAAATATATCAAACCACAAACTACGGATTTTCATCCTTTTCAATCAGGCAATTCAAAATGCCTTTCAAATCAAATTCAAAACTACGATAGGCCATTCAAAAAGCCTTCAAACAACTTCATACTAATTCAAAGGCGTACAACCCTGTGCCCGAACTACGTTGACTCTGATTCTCCATAAGGAGATACGTAGGCACTTGGCAACAAGGCGAGTCCCCTTCCTTCAAACCCTAATCATGTCAATGATTAAAATTATTAACCCTATTCTGTTTGTCACTTTTCTTTATATTTTGCCACAAACCTGCATCTTTGAAACGTTAGCCTTTAGGAAAGGGTTGAGGGTGCCTAACACCTTCCCTCGACCTGAATATAGTATCTTACCCTGATCTCTATACTGCGTAGGGTTTCCTATTCGCCCTTCAGAATAGGTGGCGACTCTAAAGCTTAAAATTTTTAGGCAGGTTGCTACAGCTGGCGACTCTGCTGGGGACACACTTAACGGTGAATTACTATGCTCCTAAGGCTTGAGAGGGTTTAGGTTTAGGTTTGTGGCAAACGGTTTAGGTTTTTGGCGAAATTTTTAGGGTTTGGCTAATACGCCAAAAATTAGGGTTTATTTATTTTTGTAAATATCTATTTTTTTAATTTTTTGTTATTCATTTATTTGTGAATATATATTTTTAAATATTCGCTGCTTTAATATATTGTCTAAACTATAAGCGGCCGGATTTCGAGGTTAGTATAAATATTTAAATTTTATTTATTTATTTTCCTCTACGATTTCATTACTGCAATGTAATTAAATATTTATTTAAGTGAATATTCTATTTCTATTGCATCTGTTGGGTATATTATATCGTTGTTAAAACCTAAGTGTGGGAGTTAACTTTGAGACCAAAAGGGGACATGAATCGCCTTACGAGTCTCACTGATAACTCCACTCGGAGTGGGTTAGGTATTTGGAAAGGTCCGAAACGAAGCTTGACTTTGTGGAGGGCTGGACTAGATACTTAGCTGATCTCTCCGGGAACCTACCCAAAAAATTCGAACCTCATGGATAAAATGAGTTGTTCTAAAATCCGAAGAGACAAAAAGTCTCGGAGGCTACGAACGACCCCATGAGACCTTCTAGAACACTCCCATAAAAAGGTTGGCTCCCTAGAGCCCCCTACGTCGAACCTATGAACCTAGTACTTTCGTGCTCATGTGCTTATTATATGTTTGCAACTTATTTGCTTTGGATATCTATGCGTTTGGATTTTGCAGGTATCCCTACGTGGTCCCTAGCCTGTAGGGACTCTAATTTCTAAAAGACCGTGTCTTTCCCACGGAAGACATCACCATCTATGCATCCCCTAGCCTGTGGGGATTTTATTTTTATATCCTTGTATCTACAACTGCGTGTCTTTCCCCGAAGGACATTTCCATTAACACACGTCAATTGGCCTCTCGATGGCCATGCGATTCAGTGACTGTCTTGAACGGTCACCCCGTGCTTACTCCTACGTACTCCCTAGCCTATAGGGATTTTCTTTCACACTCGTGCGTTTTCACAACGACGCGTCCTTCCCCGAAGGACAACTTCATTAGCATGCGTTCGATTGGCCTCTCGATGGCTATGAAATCTAGTGACTGTCCTGAACGGTCACTCCATGCTTATTCCCACGCACCCTCTAACTTGTAGGGTTTGGATCTCCATTTACACATCGCATCCCTAGCCTGTAGGGATTTCTCTTCGTCCATATCGTCCTTAGATAGGTTGTGTTCCGCATAGAGAACCTTCCCACGAGGGACAAATTCATTGGTACATGATTGATTGGCCTCTCGATGGCCATGAGATTTAGTGACTGTCTTGAACGGCCACTAGCCGCTATCTTCTACATACTCTCGAATCCAAGGGATTTCCCTTAGCGTGTCATAACATTTACCCTGTAAAGATTCCATAAGGGTCTAATGTCGCCTCTAAGGCTATTCCTAGGATCATATATTACACGTCTGCATTGCATACACGGAGTTACAATATAAGGAGTCTCTCGCTTACGCGTGCATTGGCATTTTCATGCATTCATACATTCTCATTTGCATTTCTATCTTCGCCCTCATCCATACCAACCGTGCTAGCCGATTTCCCGAAACTCAAAAAAAAATCAAAGGATCGTAGACTATGGAGCAAGGAGAATAAAAGATCTTAGTCTTGCTAAAGAAAAAGATGCCTCTCGCCATGCCAGCCGCATGTCCATGCCTTGTCGTAACAGGATTATGAATGCAACAAAGGTTATTATCGAGCAAGGATTAGTTCAACAACGAAGTTCCCTCATAGATACGCTCAAGGGGTATCTAGTCATAAGGGGGTTCATCTACGAACATAGAAAACTTACAAGGACGTTCTACGATAACCCGGGGGCAAGGATTAATCCAACTGGGGCAATACCCTGAACAAAAATGCATGACTACGATGGAGGGAATGCGACATATGCTAACTCCATACCAAGGGGCAAAAAGACCATAGGTTTTTCTATCAATCTACAAACTTTGAAGGCTGCAAATGGTGTGGTGCTATCCTTAGAAAAAAAGGCAAAAGAGGTTCAGTCAAAGGAAACTCATGAAGTTCCGATACGACGAAAACCCACCGCTTACAATTATTTCCGGCAGGTTTGACGTGCCCAAGGAAAATTCGAGGTTGCCCTTACTTCTACAAGTCTAAAGAGCTAAGGAGTAAAACAAGATCAATGGATTTACAAAGGAGATTGTCCCTAGGACTAATAGGTGTTTATCATGTCAAAATTTCAACCCTTACGATCGCTAAGTGTCACTCAGGATAAAAGTTGTACCTTCGGATTAGCAATTCTAATGGGATGACCACGCAGGTTTTGGAATCAATTCATTCATTTCATTCACTCACTACTATGACTTTCCAGTCACACACTCCTATTTTTAGGGTTATTAACAAACTTGAGGGAGAATGACGAATACAAATGACTAAGTCCAGCTAAGTATATGCTTTCAAGGTAAGACCGAACCGACGATGTACAGGCATTGTTTCAATCCCCAAACAGTGGAGAAATAAGGATGTTAATCCCTAGTTACCCCCTCGAGCCAGGAGTTGGAGTTTGTTTCTACTTTGTCAAATAAACCTTGATTTTAACCAGGGGCAGGGTAGATTTCAATTAATTCAATGGTGTATTTTGGTTGCCAAGAGAATCAGTCAATCCAAGCATAAGGTTCAAGCATATCTTCTTCCTCGCATTCATCCAAGATTGAGGAAGCAATGGAGGTAATATTTACAACACCTTCTTCCTCATTACATCATTCAAGATCGAGGAAGTATCAAAGGCGAAGCTTACAAATCAAAATCAACATAGCAGTCACAACATGCAATATCCAAGAATCAATCTCAAAAGGAGCTTTCAGGAATAAAAAACGCCCGCTAAGTCAAAATGAAATTTCCATAAAAGGAAACAAAAGACTTAGGCAAAATTGGGGCATCCCGATGGGTCAAATTCAAAAGAATTAGCTCATGCAAAAATAAGGGATAAAAACAAAGGCGAAATACAAAGGATAATCTTGTGACTGCTAAACCATCAAAGCTTCACATCAATGCTTGGATCTTTACAACATATGTCATCAAAGTTTGGATCTCTACTAAGGCTTCTGCTCAACATCGAAACTGAAACGATTCTCTTGTAAACAAAGCACATTCATTGGATTAGGCGAATTTTCAGGATCTGGAGAACATCAAGGAGAAAGGGGTGGGTTAAATAAATTTTGAGCCTTATATCCATTGTTTCTTAAAACATGAACCAGGCCAAGTTACAACATTTAAAAGTCCTAATTGAGGCAAGGTTAACCATGAAAGCATGCTAAGCAGGATTTGTTATACTGACTCCTATGTTTGTTAAAACTATCTCTAACCAATGTGCTTCTTCAAGCATTCTTTCCAAAACCATCCAGTCCTAATTCATAACGGACTTCGATTTCAAAACTTGCATACGCATTCCATTGGAGCTACTTCTCAAAAGGTACAACACCATCTACGAGTATACACTCAGCATCGAGGAAATCTCGAAATGGGTTAATCAAAGGTGATCATTTCTAATAAAGACCCTGGAGTCGGGGGAACCACATCTAGGGGGTTCTCCTAAACAGGGGCAAACTTTCAAGGATCGCAGGGGCATACAATCAAAGATCCTATCTACTAGGGGCATTCTTCCTAAGGTTCAATCGACCTGGGTCACATCTCGAAACAATCTCAAACAGGGGCATGTCAAACATGGGAAGAATTCAAATTCAAAGGATAGAATACCATGGATAACCTTCCATAACCTGGAGATCAGGGGCACACCCTTCAATCTAAACGTCGAAGCATATGACAAGGCTATTTCCTGAGGCACTTCCCTCACAAGCGTCTTTTTCCACAAAAATACTGGGGCAATGGATAGCAAATCCATAAGACGCATAACAAAAGGAAAAGGCGTCTTCACACTTTACAACCTCGAATCAATCTTTCTCCTGACTACGATCTTCAAAGTTAAAAAAAAAAACAGGTATTGGGGAATCGCGCTAGCATCCAACAACCATCCAACTCCAGCGAGCTATATACGCTTGGTTATTAATAACCTATCATTGGAGCATCCTACAAATACATACAAATCATGCATTACATACATGGGTTGATACATTACACCGTAACCTTTTCTAGGTGGTCTTCTTTAAGACAAATATCACGATCCTTTCTAGGAGTTTCCTCAAGCAGTCTTATTCAAGACAAAGTGTCATCCTTTTCAGGAGTATCTTCAGGTAGTCTTTTTCAAGACATTCTTTTCCAAGAACCTTTTTAGGTAGTCTTCTTCAAGACATTCTTTTCAAAGAACCTTTTTAGGTAGTCTTCTTCAAGACATTCCTTTTTCTAAGTACCTTTTCAGGTGGTCTTCTTCAGGACATTCTTTTTCTAAGTACCTTTTCAGGTAGTCTTCTTCAGGACATTCTTTTCCTAAGTACCTTTTCAGGTAGTCTTCTTTAAGACATCCCTCTTTCTAAAGTTCCTTTTCAGGTAGTCTTTTTCAAGACGTTCCCTTTTCTAAGTACCTTTTGAGGTAGTCTTCTTCAAGACATTCTTTTTCTAAGTACCTTTTGAGGTAGTCTTCTGCAAGACATTCTTCTTCTAAGCACCTTTTCAGGTAGTTTTCTTCGAGACATTCTTGTCCTAAGTACCTTTTCAGGTAGTCTCTTTCCAAAAAAACAATTCGTCATCCCTCTCAGGAACCTCTCCAGGTAGTCTTCTTTAAGACATCTTTTAACCTTTTCAGGTAGTCGTCTTTAAAGACATTCTTCATCCCTTGCTAAGAACCTTTTCAGGTGATCTTCTTTAAAACAAATTTCTATCTACTCTAAGAGCCTTTACAGGTGGTCTTCTCTAAGACAAATTGCTACCATTTCGTTAAATCATTTCAGATAGTCTTCTTTAAGACAAACATTCACATCCATTCAAAAGACCTTTTCAGGTAATCTTACAGAAGACATTACTTCGTTCCACTCATTACGTCAACCAAACATACTTATATGCATAAGCATACATAAACATTACAAAACCAACATAAGCATAGTCATGGGATAGGTGAAAGCATGGAGTAAACAAGTTCAATAGGTTTAAGGAGATAAAATCTCGGGGTTGCATCGGCATTAGCATACATACATACACATTAGCATTAGCATATACAAAAAGCCCAATTTCTATTGGCAATCCAAATCATTACAAAGTCCAGTTCTCATACTGGAAAACCATCAAATCCAATTCTCGTTTGGTAGTCAGTTCCCGTCTGACTATTACATCAAAATTCAAATCACGCTACAAAAGCCTAATCTCCAACCCTCGTGTTGTGATAGGTGTATTGTCCGACCCACGTGTCGTGAGTTTCCAACCCTCGTGTTGTGAAAGGTGTATTTTCTCCGACCCTCGAGTCATGAGTCTCCAAACAGGTGAATCTCTTTCATGCAGGTATGTTTGCTAGAACTATAGCAAACGATTACTTTTATGCAGGTACGCTTGTCAGAACCATGGCAGGTAATTCCTTTGGTGCAGGTAAATTTTGCGATAACCCTCGCAAATAACCCTATTGGTGCAGGTAAATTTTGCGATAACCCTCGCAAATAACCCTGTTGGCACAGGTAAATTTTGCGATAACCCTCGCAAATAACCCTGTTGGTGCAGGTAAATTTTGCGATAACCCTCGCAAATAACCCTGTTGGTGCAGTCCTTTTCAGGAGCCTTTTCAGGCAGTCTTCTTTAAAGCGTATTCCATCCTTTCTAGGAGCTTTTTCAGGCACACAAGATTTTTAAACCGTTCTTCAATTGGGTTTATCACGTTAGTCCCTCGGCAGTGATATCTCCCAAAACACCATCAACAAACAATCAAAGGTGCTATCTTTCTTTTCAGAATTACTAACATACTTCGATTAACGTAACTAACAATCATGCATCATTTCAACTAACTAACCTCATTCATACATTACGCATATACATACATGGCTCTCATTTATTTTGAGAAGCGCACTGCATCATGCATCGCATGCATCATAAACATTGCATAAAGTCAAAGTTGCCTTTTTAGGCCACGCTACGATCTGAATGCGTAGCTCTTACAAAAAAAAAGAGGAAAAAAGAAGAGAGCATTTGCTCCACAAAAAAAAGAGAGAAGGAAGAAGGAGGAACATTTTCCCTAGGTGGCATCTGTAAGCCCATCTCCCACGAAATTCTTTCCCGACAAAGGCAAATTTCAGGACATTTCAGTGTCCAATCATCTTCTACCTTCAGATCACGATAGGCAGACGTGCTTATCTGACTCTTCAGGTTTAAGAAGATTGAACAGGGGCAGCTGTCATACCCCAAAATTTGCCCGGTCAACTCATGTCTTTTAATTCATCAAGGATCAAAATTAAGAATCATGGGGTTTGACATTCCTATTGTCAAACCTGCGTTCTTATAAGATATCCTGAGTCAAAATGGGGGTTAAAATCAGAAAGTGCTTGAGCTCAGTCATCTAGCTCATCTATTCCGTCTTCTTGAGGTTTTTTTAGTCCTTTCTCACAAATTATTCACATGGTTTATTATTTATAATTAGTTTAATCATTTTATTATTATAACTAACTATTATTAATTAGTAGTGGTTTTAATAATATTATTATTAAAATTATTATAATTATTTTTAACTATTATTGTTATAATATACCATGGATTAATGGGGTAGTAATTTATTTGGACTAAAAGAAAAAAGATCAATTGGACAATGGGCCCATTAGAAAAAAAACCTAAGTTGTGCACTATGAAGAGGACTAGGGGAGCCGAGGGGCGAGGGGGGCGAAAAAATCTGCAGAGGAAGAATTGGACCGAATGCAATTTTCTTGGAAAAAATCCAAATCGTTCTTGGAGACATAGTCTGATTCGAGCCAAGCCAAGCATCAAAAACGGTTCCCTGAAGTTTTCTGAGTGAATCCCAGTCTTCACCACCAATCAAACGCGCCGGAAAAACATCTGAGAAGTCACGGTTTATGCCTCATTTTTTCTAGCTTCGATTTTACTCATATATGTGTATTTAATATCATTTGATTGTGTTTTTGTGTTTAAGGTGAAGTTTTGAAGCTTCCTGGATAGTTTAATCGGATTCTAAGTACAGGTTTAAAGGTGCACCATTGTTAGGGTTTCCGGATGCTCAAATTGGGAGTCATGGATAGAAGCAAAATCGGCCAAAATTAATAGCACCATCGCGTTCAGAGGGTGCCGTTTGGTTTATCTGGGCAATTTAATCGGAAGTTATCGGGATCGTGTGACAAATTTTGCATTGGCAATCTATAGCAACGCATAAAAAACTGTGGGTAAAAGCCTGGTTATTTTCTGAAAGAATCCATCGAGGAAGAAGAAAGGGACTGGGCGCGGGTTAATTCAAACTTTCTGCAATTGGTTTTTTTTATATTATTGATGCAGGCTGTTGACAACCAAGGAAAAGTGGCGCGGTGGTCAGGAGAAGCATCCTGAAGCTTTGAAACGTGAGGGGAGGGGTTCGATTCCCAGCTACCTCGTTTAGTTTTACGAATTAGGGATTTTTTTGGTTCCATGTGCAAGCGCATGGAGGATTCACAATACATCCTCATATCAACACCATCAGATTCAATACAACAAAAGATCCAACGCATCTGATTGGAGGAGTACCATGGACACCCAAGGAGCCAACGCACAGGATCTCGCCCCAGGTGTCTTTATTTTAGTTGTTCTATTGTTTTATTTTTATTTTTTTGTTTTTTTCATAATTATATTAAAAATATTAAATTGAATTAATTTGTTTAAATAGGATTATTATATAAATTAGGATCATGGCTATAATCATCTGGATTTATTTTCCTGATTATTTCGAGTCTTCGATTTAATTAATCTAATTTTAATTATTAAATCACAAAAAAAGACCCTAGAAGATTGGGACCAAGACATTAGGGTTTGACCGATCCCATTGGCCCTTGGCCAAATATTAGGATTTAATTTATTATTCGTTCCGACTAAATCTATTGGTCGCGATGGTTAACAATCGATTAATTTAATTAATCAAATCCTATAAATTAAAATTCAAATAAATTTATTTTGCTAAATGGTTTTAACCATCTTATTGGTTATGATGATTAGCATATTTCTCCTTATCAATTCGTTATTATTTGTAATCGAATCTATCGGTTATGAGGGGTAACGATAAATTAATAAATTAATAATTAAAATACATCAATTTGCTAAAAGTGATAATCGAATCAATCGATTGGAATTGCCAGCAATCCTTTACTAATCTGTTAACTATGGCGATCGAATCTATTGATCGTTGCGGTTAATAGTGCCATATTAAACCAGGGTTGTACGCCCAAACACTTAAAATATATCAAACCACAAACTACGGATTTTCATCCTTTTCAATCAGGCAATTCAAAATGCCTTTCAAATCAAATTCAAAACTACGATAGGCCATTCAAAAAGCCTTCAAACAACTTCATACTAATTCAAAGGCGTACAACCCTGTGCCCGAACTACGTTGACTCTGATTCTCCATAAGGAGATACGTAGGCACTTGGCAACAAGGCGAGTCCCCTTCCTTCAAACCCTAATCATGTCAATGATTAAAATTATTAACCCTATTCTGTTTGTCACTTTTCTTTATATTTTGCCACAAACCTGCATCTTTGAAATGTTAGCCTTTAGGAAAGGGTTGAGGGTGCCTAACACCTTCCCTCGACCTGAATATAGTATCTTACCCTGATCTCTATACTGCGTAGGGTTTCCTATTCGCCCTTCAGAATAGGTGGCGACTCTAAAGCTTAAAATTTTTAGGCAGGTTGCTACAGTTCAAAGACAAGAAAACTCAGGCAAAGGATCAATCAGTAGAAGGATTAGTCTCTAACATAATCATAGGACTCAAGAGCTTCATTTTTTCACCTATGATTGATTAGACACCCAGTCCTCTGAGTACAGATTTACTCAGGTCACCAGACTAGGGTTTTTGAGCCTATCAAGGACTGAAATCAGGGATCACCTTTGGGAAACCCTGAAAAGCTCCAGGACATCTATTAAAGACTTCAACCATCTTCAAATGATCCATACAATAAGATCCACTGGACATCACACCTCAATTCAAGATCCACAGCCACCAATTTCATCTGGTCGACAATTAGGGTTTTTAACCTAATTCATCTAGATAGTTGACTTTTAATCAGGGCATGAATCCAAAACTCAAGACATGATTCAAGAACCTCTACTACCTCAATATAACCTATTTACATCACTCATTTGAGGAGAAGATCTTAATTCCACACAAAAGTCCAAAATCTCACCTTATCTGGAAAAAGTCAACTGTATGGGATCACCTTTGACTTTTAAGATTTTTGGTCAAACCATGACTTTCAAAGATCAATATCATCAATATATGGATATTAAAGTCATTTGACCAAATAAATTCAAGAAGAATCATCAAGGAGCAAAAAGTCGGGAATTAGGGTTTTTGAGGGCATTGTGGGAACTCAAAATTTCACCTACACAACTCAAAAAACTTCCAACATGAAAGTTGTAGATCTTGCAAAATAAAACAACATCTTACAATGGAAATTTTTTCAAAAGATCAATCATTTAAGAGATTTGGAAATTTTGAAGTTTTAGGTCATAAACACTTAGAAAATTTTCTAAGTGTTTTTAACCTAGTTTTCATCCAACTTTGGGCTCATTTTTCACAATTTTCCCAAAGGATTCTGAAGGAACCATAAACTAATGATTTGAAGTATATGTTTAGGGCTTTCCAAATTGTGCTCAACCTTCTCCAAATTCATTTTGAGCCAAGAGTTATGCTTGTTCAAAGTTGGCACCATGAAGTAAAATTATAGGTCATGCATCATTTTTGAACTTTGCAATTTTGTGCACATGACCTCACTTATGGATGCTACACGACCCATAACACATCTGAAAACATGCCATGCATTCATTTCCACCATGACATGAGAATTGAGGAAGATTCCCAAAACAAGAACATGTGATTATGTAATGATTACATTTGGGAATTTATGGCAAATTGATGAATCACCCAAGGAATCTTCTCACCAACCAATTAGAGCTCACTCTGCATCAGAAATGTTCCCTAAGATCAGATAGGATCAATGGATGGGGGGGCTGGCTCGAAAATGCAATGGTCACTCTTGGATATTCCTTGAAATTTCTTCATGGCTAAGAAACCAAACTCACTTCACTAAGCAAGCTCACTCTCTCAATCAGTACTGAACCATTTGCCTATAAATAGAGGGCTCTTTCTCATTCAGAAAACACACCAAAGCAACCATATTCCTTGCTTTCTCTTTCTCTTCTCATGCTTATGGTTTTTCAAAGTTCTTTGGCAAGAAGAATCGTTTTCTTCAAACCAGAGCTTATCTTTGGAAAGTAAGCATTCTAACATCTCAAAGGGGTTCATTTGAGGTGATCCAAGCACCTGGATCACTTCTGTAAGTGGAGGAACGCCATTGTTGCTCTCACTTTGGAGCTGTTACAGTTGGAGGTCCATAGAGCAATTCAGAAGGTTTCCAACAAAGCCAAGCATCCAGACGTGTTCCTCAGGTCATAGTGAAGCTGTTCAGATGGCTGCAGCTCATCTGTAACTCAAGATTCATCACTCTCCATGTTCACTTGAAGCTCAAATCGAGGGAGGTCCATAGAGCAATTCAGGAGAATTGAAGTTACAATAAGCATTCAGTTAGCATCACTGAGTCCCAAGGAAGCTTTTGGGATCATTCATACAAGCCCAGGTGCTCTCTATCATCCTCACGACCTCCATTTTCAGAGGTAAGTTTCTGAACTCTATCTTTTTAATTTAAGTACTCTTTGTGATAAAGCTCGATTCTATCTTGTTCAGCATCATCAGAGGATTGAAAACCCTCTATCATCATTCATTTATTCATCTTGTTTGTCATTTAATTTCAAATTTAGGGTTCATGTGTTCTTAGAGTTCTCTGAGAAATTAGGTAGCTATAGTTAATATAAATAAATTTTAGTTACATATCTGGGTTCGTAAGGAAATTTAGAGCAAAATTGATGTTTACATCATGCCATTTAGTTGAGAAACCAGAGAGTTAGAAATTTGAAAATCTTTGAGCTCGAGGAAGAAGATGACTATGGTGGCGCGCGAAATTCAAATCCATGGGCTAAGTTTATTTTATTTTGAATGGTATGCGTTTTACAAACGAATTCATCGTTTGCCCTAGTGGCCTCACATACGCCCTTAGTCTCCTCATGCCTCAAGTCTGGGGTTCGAATCCCCCTCGCCCCAGACTTTTTGATTCTTTTATTTTTCAATGATTTACCACTTGTTTTGAAACATAACCAAATGGGTGTGTGTCATTGTCACCAAGCGCGCGTTGGCTCAGTGGTGTTGTTTTGGGAATGGTAACATATAGGGCGTGGGTTCAAACCATGGTGAGACCAAAACATTATTTTTACCACTAATTTCCTTCATTTTTCTCACAACTTCACACAATTAATTCACCTATCAAATTAATTCATTTTCACTTCATTTTTCACACACTTGTTATTTAATATACCTATTTCATGAATAATCAAAAAAATCATAAAAAATATTATTTATTTCATATATTTTAATTAGGTTTAAAATAGTATGTTTTAAGTGTTTTCTTAAATACTTTAAAAAATATATATTTTCATTTTTGTTTTAACCTAATTATCTTGTAAATAATTTTATGATAAAACTCTAATCATTTAGGTCTTAATTAGGTATAGATTTTATCTTTACCTTGATTAAGTTGACTTTTGTCAATTTGCAAAAACTGTTTTCAATCTCCGATTAAACGGATGATTAAGGTTTTCAAACAACAAAACCTTATATCATTTCAATCATTTTCAACTGTTTCTCATAAACAGTAAATCATTTTTAAGTGGGCCTCTAATAGAGTGTAAGTCCCAACACCTTCTTCTCTTCTTAGCTTGTTTTCAAAACTGTATTTACAAAATCTCCTTTCTGTTTTCAAAACATTATTCTGGTATTTGAAGGGCATTATTCCCGGTGAAACTCTTCAGATACCTATGTGACCTTTGTCCATCTTCACTTCTTCTGTTTTCAAAAAACCATTAACTGTTTATCATATATATATTCAACTGTTATCCATCAATTGATGGTAAGGCTTTGTACATACTTCTTCAAAGGCCTCCACTCCATCCAGGTTAGGCTTTACAAGCTTTCAATTTACAGTCTTTATTTAAATTACTGTCAAATATAAACTGTGCATATATATTAGTTTAGAACTACGTTTGAGTATAAACCTTAGGACAGTTAAACTATATATATATATATATATATATATATATATATATATTATAGGAATATGACCTAGGATTGAGAATGTCTTCCCGGTGAAGGCTCTTTCCTAATTAGAGATCTGTAGTTCAAACCCCCAAGATGAATTATTCCCGGTGAAACATCTTGGCAAAAACCTTAGAATCCAAAAAATAGGACACATCCACCCAAAGAGGAATTATTCCCGGTGAAACCTCTTACCCATTTGCTTAAAGCCAAAATAAGTTCAAAACCACATAGCTTTCTCTTGTGCTATAACAAGGACCCTCGATGACCCTCGATTAGCCTCCTCTTGGTCTTTGTACAAGGACCCACAGGCTTCTTAAAAGCATTTCCAGCTTCCTCTTGAGCTTGTATACAAGGACCCATCAGGTTTCTTATAAACATAGGAACAGGTCTTTAGTCACCTTTTAACATACCCTGGTGAATTTCTTCCAATTTAAACCAGACTTTAAACAAGCTAAGTTTGTCTCAATTTCACATTGAGTACACCTTTTGGAATGAGAGACATGGACAGTCTCTGTCACCCTTATCTTCATCAATTTTCCTTAGCAGAGTCTAGGATCCATGTTTGCTTATCCTCAGCAAGTGTCAGCCTTCATCTTGGGCTTTAAACAAGAAGTCTCCACTAGATAATCTTTCTGCCATTCATTTTAACAAAAACCCCTGGAAAGGGTTAGCCTCCATTTCATTCTTTCATTTTAACAAAAACCCCTGGAAAGGGTTAGCCTCCATTCATTCTTTCATTTTAACAAAACCCCTGGAAAGGGTTAGCCTCCATTCATTCTTTCATTTTAACAAAAACCCCTGGAAAGGGTTAGCCTCCAAAATCATTCTTTCATCTTAACAAAAACCCCTGGAAAGGGTTAGCCTCCAAAATCACTCCTTCAAAAAACCAAAGATTCATTTCTCTTAGGAGATAATTTCCCCAAAAGAGTCAAAATCCCTGGAAAGGGTCAGCCTCCAAAAAACATGACAAAAATCAGTCTTTTAACAGACAATTTCTCCAGCTAAGTCAAAATCCCTGGAAAGGGTTAGCTTCCAAAAAAAAGCAGTCTTTTAATAAATAAATCCTTCAATAGAGTCAAAAACCAACAAAAACAGTTAGCCTCAACCTTGGGCTTCATACAAGGCACCAAAACAATAAAACTCCCCTGTTAATAGTCAGCCTCAACCTTGGGCATTGTACAAGGCAGATAATGGAGTCTCCCCCAGTAAGTCCTTCATTTTTCAGTAGCCACAACCTTGGGCTTTGTACAAGGCAGATAAACCATATTTCATATGTCAAAGATTCCTAACATCTAGGATCTTTTCCCTATTAGAGTCATTCATACTCAGTCAGCCACAACCTTGGGCTTTGTACAAGGCAGAAAATAATATTTCCCCTAGCTAGAGTCAGCCTCAATTCTGGGCTTTTTACAGAACACCAAATAAAATCCATCAAAATAAACACTCCCCAAGTAGAGTCAGCCTCAATTCTGGGCTTTGTACAGAACATAAAAATCCCTTGTAAATTAATCCCCAGTGGAGTTTTCTCCCAGAGTCATAATAATAATCAATCAATCAAAAAGCCTCAAGCTTGGGCCTCATACAAGCCAGCTAAAAAATCAAATCTTTTATACAGTAGATATACATAGCTTATCTCTATAGAGAGATCTTTCCTCTATCTCACCACATTCAAACAAACAAACATTACACATTTCAATTTCAATCAAAGTCTCCCATTTAGGACTCTGAAAGACATGCTCTGGCACATCCCCAGACTTGTACACTTTCCCTAATTTGGACGAGCATCTTTCTTTCATTCAAGAGATACTAGCATACTTGCAAACACACAAGTAAGGTCACTCTCTTAAAGAAATGAATTCAATCATTCTGTCACTCTTTTAAAATGTTTGTGGTGGAATAGTAGAAATACCTCTCTATAAAGATGACTTCATGTCTCTTTACCGTAAACAGAGATTTAATTCAAGCTTCAACCTTGAGCTTCAAGCAAGGCACCAAAAAATCATTAATAATTAATTAGTTCCCCGAACTACATTAAGCTCTGACTTCCATTAGGGATATGTAGGCATGAGGTTCACAAGGAACCTCAGCGAGCTAATAAAATACCAAAAATAGTCTATCTGTCTGTCTGTCTTTCTTTTATTCAATTCAATTCCTTCTCCTAACACAAAGGAGAAACTTTCCCAATAATCATTAGCAGCACAAACACATTTAGACACAGAGAAGGTTCCTGTAGAGTACTACAGATATGTAGGGTGTTTAAACACTTCCTTATGTATAACCGACCCCCCAGACTCCAGAATTTCTAGTCTAGGTGAAATCCCCACACTTAGCAAACTCCTAGGGTTTAGTTGAGATCTTTTTTCCCCTTTCCTACTCGTAGGACAAATAAGAAAGTTTGTGTGATATCGTAGGAAGAACTGAAATAAAATTCATCCCACCACGGGCGCATTCTCCTTCCAAATTTCGCGTGAAGGGTCTAGCGTGCCGTCCTCCCAAGTGAAACAGGGAGGTAAAAAAAACGACACCCACAGTACTAAGTCTCCTGTCAAAGTACTTACCAGCTTTTCAGTTAGAATTTGCTACTCACACTAGTTCATTCTGACTGATTACCTCTTCACATGTATACTTTCTTTTCTTGGCAGATAAACACAAAAGAACTGAAGATCTTGAGATGATGTTGTAACATCATATATGACATCATCCTTCATGGTTCTTGGTTCACATCTTTAATGTCAAATTGACAACACTCGGGGTAATAACAGAATAATCCAATTATCAGCAATATCCAGACATATCAAGGGATAAAGTAGCCAGCATCTCGGTAAGCTTTTCTTCAGACTTGTATTCTAATTTTGAGATGATGGATGCATAGTCTGTACCTATAGAGGAGATTCCCTCAGTTAGGTTTCTGGAACAGACTTAGTTATAGCATGACACTATTTTAGTCAGGTTCATCTGACTTCCTTGATTTCAAACAAAGTACCCTTTCTGGATAGCAACTAGGGCAGTACACGTTCTTGACCATATTTCACTGTGATTGAGACACAGTATTCAGCTCCAACAACTGCTCTATGGTTATGAATACTTATCTAGTTTCGTTGATCAGAGGAAACTCCCAGATATAGGCTCATCTTAAGTACAACATAAAGGATCAGAAAGGAATACCTTTATGAGTTTTCTTAGTAGCACTGAGCACATGTTAATCGTGTCCTGATTAACTTAGCCAGATGTCTCCTCTTCCAGACCAAGAGTAGGTTCCAAACCAATGTTCTCACACTACATTAGTTTAGCACCAGAACATATGTTCTTCAGCTGGTAGCTACATACCAGTTCTTAATGTCCTAACATCTAGTAGGACATTTGGTCCTCCTTCTAGGAACACTCAGCCTTGAAATTTTCAAGGAACACACTTGCAGATAATTATGAATATCATTGATCAGTTGACATTCATCAGCTCTAATAAACCATGCCATTATGAGTGGACTTGAGAGATTACTCAAGTATCTTTGACACTTTAATTATAGCTGTCAATTTATGCCATACATTATGTTGAACCTTCATAACCCTAGGGTTTCTCAGAGACTATGCAGCGGAAAATAGTCATACCTCAACAGAATTCACACAATGCTTACTTTAAGTGTTAGAAGTAAGCATGACAACTACAGATTGATTGCTGCTCAACCTTGCACAATGCTTGCTTCTGCATCAAGCAACAGATTAGACCAAAATCCTGACCTGACAAACTCACAAACATACAGAGATTACCTTATCAATATCTTCACTCCCGCGTGAAGGTTTTGATGTGATTCTTCTATGTCCATAGATACCGGTTGAATTAGTTCTGAAATTCAAGTTCTTCACTCCCGCATGAAGTCTTTGGATTTAACACTCCTTGTTTCAGCATCACAGCTCTTAGGTCAGGTTGGTCTAATCATATAGGTCCATCCTTCACTTCAAGGGACCATACAATATGAACATTCTTTGTTCAAACAATTTTCTACCTTTACCACAACCAGAATTTATCCCTCATGGATCTCATCCAGAAAACAGACAGGATGCCTGCTCTAATACCAATCGAAATTCTGGTATGACAGACTCGGATGTCATTCACGATGTCAAGACATCTGGTCTGTTATTAATGTAACAGAGGAAGAATAGAAAGATCCCTCATTTATTAATTACTCCTAAACCGGAGTCAATGAGACCTAGGATCACACATGTTCAGTAAACATAACCAGATTGAAACATTTATATGGTTCTGTTCAGGAACAGCTAACACTTCTGAACCTGATGCTATAAACGATGCCATAACTTTCATAACTGAACAAACAATGTAGAAGATAAATAACACAGTTAATTGTTAACCCAGTTCGGTCTAACTACCTACTCTGGGGGCTACCAAGCCAAGAAGAAGATTTCACTATCAGTAGTACTATTTTATGTAAACAACCTCTGGTTTACAGATAAACAACCTCTGGTTTACCTAGTCACTACCCAATGCAACCTTTATCTCAGAACTCCATCCAAGACAAGAGAACCTCTGCTCACTCCCTAGTGATACATAACTGTTACAACCCTGCAGCAGCTATTTACACAATTAACAATGCACAATAACTTGATCTTGCTTCACAGCTTCGATCAAGAACACAATACTCAACTCTTACCTACAGGTTTCGAGTGAGGACAATCACTTCCCTTGCCTACAGGTTTCGAGAAGGACAAGGCAGCCATCCCACAACCTGGGTGGTCTACCTATAGAAACCCTAATGACTACATTGTTTCTAAACAAGGTTTTCTATATCAAACTAGGTTACAAAGATTCCTATTTATAACCTGATCCCAATTGGACTTGGGCTTACAAATTGCAGCACTCCTTGCTGTTACAAATATGCAGAAATATTCTGCTACAAATAAGGTCTTTTAATCATGAGTTTCCTAATTTATCTCCTAAATTAGAAACTGCTGAATCTTCAATCTTCTGATCTGATTCTTCATGAATCTTCAATCTTCTGATCTGATTCTTCAAATATTCTTTTGACCTTTAAATTTTGCGCCACATAGGATTACAAAATATTGTTCGAATATCTTGTATCTGTTGAGTACAAACTGAATCTTCCTTCCAGTTCTGTAGGCGCGATGTCATGAGTTGATGTCATGACATTCCATATAACATTTTGCTTGTACCTGTTTTGTTCATTTTATATTTGCAAGATTCACAACTATATTATGTTTTACTGCTATTATGTTTTAGCCAAACATAGATGCCAATCAGCCAATAAAAGCACTAACAATTAGGTCAAAAATCCTAATTTGTGTGCTAGATGAAATTGGAAGTGGTTGATCTAGAAATGAGCCACACTTAGACTTGGATTTTGATGATGGAGATCATTTGAGCATATGAAAATGCTTGAGCTCCTTAGTGGGCCTCAAAACCTTAATTTGCCTGAGTCTCTTTATCAGTCACCTACCTTAGAAAACAAGCAACAAGCAAAACACAAATCTCTTTTTTTTTGTATATTTTGGTTAGCAAATGATATATGGACAATGGTGGTAATGATGATGATGATCACACTATGCACAAAATGACGTGGGATCTCAGAGTCAAAAATTGAGGTACAACACCCCTCAAGTTTTTCCACTTTTATATTTGATAGTCCTCTAATGATATATAGACTAAACTTCTTGAAAATATCTTTACCCACCTCCCTATGGGGGGTCACCCCCAGCGAAATTCCCAAACTACCCCTGCTTCGGAAATGAACTTCCGAAGCGCTTTTTTTTTAAAAAAAATTCCTTGATTCGGAAGTTCATCTCCGAAAACACCTCATGGGGGGTGCGTTCGGAGATGAACATCCGAAAACACCTCATGGGGGGTGAATTCGGAAGTTCATTTCCGAATTATGCAGAAACTGTGTTTTTTTTTTATGTTTTTTCTTAAACGCAACCGCATTTTAATTAAACGTTACCGGCAAATAAAATAAACAATAGATAGACTGAAAACACTAATATGATAAATAAACAAAAAAAAATACTAATATGAAAATATTATATACAAACCGAAATAAATAAAAATAGTGTGCTAAATATACAATCCAAAATCAAAAAATGAATAAACCCCACCACTACTGGGTGTGCCTAACCCGCTCACCCTGGGCCCTCCTCTGCCGCCTGTACCCCGCCGCACGGCCCGCATCAGTGACGATGATCTCCATCACGGCGACTGCCTCTGGTCCGCCCTGATGAATGACACCTCGATCCAACGCGTCCCGCCCAAGCATCTCTATCCGCTGGCAGATCGGAAGGAGATCAATGGCGTGGTCATCCTCCGCCTGCCGGTTCTCCAGGATCTCCTCGTGTGCTGGCCTAGGAGCGCCGGGAACGTCGGGTCTCAAGAGAGGATGGGACACCCGGTAGAACCATGTGACGTACCCCTCCACACTGTGCCAGTCCTGGGTGACCCGCATGCGACGGTACTCCTCCGGTACCACATGATGCTGCCACTCCTCCCATATGGCAGTGAGCTGCACTCTGGTCACTGTGTCAGGAGCAGCCTCGAAGGGTGACCTGGGTATGATCTGCACGAACCCAAACTGCCGCATGCACCGCTCCGGGAGATACCGGACCATGATGCCGGTCCCGCATGCCAACCAGCCTGAATATAGAGCAACCCCGTCGAAGGGGACAACCTGAGCATAGTCGGCGAACGGCCTCCAGGTGACGTCGTCGTGCATCGTGCGGTCCAGGTACAGGCGGTATGGTCCCACCGCATCGTTCCCCCTCTAGAGGGCGTATCTGGCGGCCCTGGGCATGGCGTCAACGTACGCAGGATCGATGTGGAAGCCGTGGATGCGGGAGAAGTAGGAGATGATCCAGCTCTGAAACACAAATACGATAATGTATTAAAAATAAATACGAAACATAAATAAATAAATAAATACGAGAATGTGTTAAAATCAAACGTACCGTAAGCAGAGTGCAGGATCCGACCAGCTGCCTCGTCCTCCAGTTGGAGGCCTCATTCAGCTTCTGGTAGAGATATGCCAGAGTAGCTGCCCCCCAGTTCCACTGGTGAACGGTATCCAGGTCCATGAAATAGCGGAGGTAGGTCACGTCGACGTACCTGGCGCTCTTGTCCACAAAGCATGCAGCGCCTACCACATGCATGTACCAGCACCGAAGAGCGCAGCCGCGGTGATACTGTGTGAACAGCTCGTCACCCGCAGCCTCGGCCTCGGCAGCCGCGTCCAGATGGTGCTCAAAATAAGTCTTCAGTGTGGTGAACCGGATATGAGGCCCAGATGTCGTGGCGCACTCAAAGTGAGCAACCTCCTCCTCCATGCCCAGATAGAGCGTCATCCACTCGATGGCCTCGACCCTCTGGATCCGGGAGTGGTCCAACAGCGGCCCCCTAATCGGCAGGTGGAGAAGACACTGCACGTCGTGCAAGGTGATCGTCATCTCCCCAACCGGCAGGTGGAAAGATGACGTCTCCTTGTGCCAGCGCTCCACAAATGCCCCCTGCATGCCGGTGCTGATGGTGGTGTACCCGGTCATGTAGAGCCCGCTAAGCCCTGAACCTCGCACGTGGTCGTTAAACCACTGAGCTGCTGGTTTAAACAGACCGAAAATCTTCCTGGAGTGGTTCACCATTTTCAATGGCTCTCTCTCCTGTTAAAAAAAAACAAATAAGCGAGAAATAAACGGTAAAATTATAAAAAAATGGTGACAAATAAACGGCTAAGTTAAAAAAAATACCTCTCCCTCCCAGATCCGCCGAGCGACGTGATCCTGGTAGTGAATCAGCAGGGAAGTGTCAAAAGGCCCTCCCGGAAAGCTATCCACCTCCTGCTCCTCCTGCTCCTCCTCCTCCCCGACTGGAGGGTCAACATCCGGTATGACCTCCTCCTCCTCCTCATCCTCATCCTCCTCCTCTCGCTGGCGGGAAGAAGATACCCGAGCCAGCCTACTCCTAGAGCCTGAAGCAGATGAACTCTCCACCAAGTCCTGTGGAACGCGGACACGGCGTCCCCGTCCCTGCCCCCGTCCCTGGGTCGACGCCAGCTGCGCCGCCGCCCGCTCGCGTCTAGCCGACGCAGTCTGGGACTCTCTCCCCTGTCTGATGCGTGTTGGCTGGTCTGACATGATCCTGTAAACAATCGAAATCGATTAATATGCGAGACAAATGAAAAAACAAAAAAAAATGAACTTCTGGTACAGTTCGGAAGTTCATTTCCGAAAACTGGGATGGAGGTGTTTTCGGAAATGAACTTCCGAAACACCCCCACGCAGAGCTTCTCTACAACCTCCAATGGCAGACCCAAAAACCTAAACCAAATCCATTTTTTTGCCTACTAAACATCCTAATATCAGTACTAAGCTATCTTAATGTCATTTTTTCAGATTCTAAACACCCTAATATAGTTTAATCAAATAGATCTAAAACTTGAAAAAACAATGATAAACTTACCAATTAGTGTTTAATGATGAGTTTGGTTGAGTTTGGAAGAAGAGTTTGGCTACTTCACACTTGCTTCTGCAGAAATTTCGCCTATGGAAGTGTTTGATGATGATTAGGATAAATGATTTGGGGGAGGGGGAGAGTTCTGCTTAATCTGCAGAACGCGTTTTATTTCGGAAGTTCATTTCCGAAATTGTAGTTTCGGAAGTGAACTTCCGAAATAAGACATTTTTTTCAAAAAAAAGGCGCTTTCGGAGATGAACTTCCGAAACCACCTTTTTCATGCATTTCGGAAGTTCATTTCCGAAGTCAGGGGTATAATAGAGTTTTCACCAGAGGTGGACTAGAAGATAGGGAGGTGGCCAAAGAATTTCTCAACTTCTTCTTTCTTTTTTTACATTTTCTCTTCTTTTTTAAAAAATTTATTCTCTACCATTCAATTTCTCTTTCTCTTTTTAATAGTTAAGTTTTGATTTTGTGATGAAAAAAATTATGTAGCGTTATTAAATTGATTTTATGATGAAAAAACTATGGTGTTGCTAAAAAAATTCTAAAAATAGCTAACGTGTTAATGTTTAGTATAAGATGAAGCAAAATCGCATTTGTTGTTAGTTGAGTAGACATTTGAGTTTACTGAACTGCATGTTATTTAATGATTGATTGGTACCTAATTATTGCTATAAGAAAATAATATTTGAGTTTTCTAATAATTATATAAAAATAAAATAGTTGGATAATATAACCAAAAATGACTCAGGAATCTAAACTCATTTATTAGGAAAACCACCACGTCAAGAATCAAAACAAAAAGGCTCATTATCTTATCTTATACGTTAAAATGTGTTTGTTTTTTCTATTGTATTTTGTTGATATCGACCAATTTCAAACTTTTGAATTCAAAATTAATGTGTGATTGATCACTTAAGCTAGCTAGACTTGATCCTATTTCTTAACTCTTTTTTATAGAATTTAAATTGTAATTCTTACTAACATAGTACAGCGCTTAGACTATTCAATAATATCCGGTATGAAAAATTATTTAATATTATTTTTAAAATTTAACATTAAACTCATGAGTCAGCCAAATAGTAAAGTTGCTGAAAAAACTTGTAAAGTTAAAGGAGTACATCGAGAAGGTAGATCTCGACAAGTATATATAACATCTAGATAACCGTTTGAACTACTTTCATGTCGATGAGGCAACATAGTGTAAATTATTTGCATTAACTCTGATAGGATCTGTCAAACTCTTGTTCAAATCTTTGACTGAGGGGAACATTCATTTGTGGACCAATCTGTGCGAAAGCTTCATTGCATACTTCATAGCTTGGAAAAGGCAATTGGTGACAATAGTTGCCCTCAGCAAGATGATGCAGGGGAAGAAAAATATCTTGCTGTAGTACATCAACTATTTCACGCAAGAGTTGTAGAAGTAAGAGGAGTTGAAAAGGGCCTCAAGTGTTGGATCTTTGAGAACGGTCTAATGCAGCATAGCACCTTCAAGGAGGAATTAGGGCACCGGGAGGGCCATAATTTGAAAGAGTTGTTGAATATAGTGTAACCCTTCATTAACCTTGAGGAAAAACCTACCGCTTGGGTTGACGACCATACAACAGCAGATGAGGTTTTAGTTGCTCATCCGGGAAAGATTTCAACATGCACATGGAGGAATCCGACCGCGAGACTCGTGGTTTGTACAAAAAATATACCCCTCTGAACACTTCCCGAGAGAAGATATACCAAAAGTGAGCTAACATAGAATTTTGAAAGGTAGGGATCAAAAACCTCTTCCATGTCAGAGAATCTTCCATAACGGATAAGACGAAATATTTCCGTTTTCACAAATAGCCATGGCCACACCACCAATGACTACATCCAACTAAAGAATGCCACAGAGGGTTTACTAAAGATGGGTCGTTTGTCTGAGTATACCAAAGACGGAAAGAGAGATAAAGAAGAGCCATCAAAGAACATCTCCTCATCCAAGACTATGGGTGTCATGAATAACAGTGAAGGGGGGAGTGGTGAAGATAAAGAAGCAAGTAAGGGGAAGCCCTGACACATTGTAGCCATTATTCGGGGAGTGCCCGGAACAACATCCACTCAAAGGGATTGATGAAGAGGAAGATTGCAGAATTGATAGTCGTCTATAAGAAAGACAAAAGTTCCCCAACCAAAACCCTGGATAGAATAATGCATGGGTTCCAAAAATAGCAAGAAAGTCAGGGGAATCCTAAATTAGATCTTCTCTCTAATCATAACTGTCATGATCGGCCACTTCGACGTATCATAGATACTTATCAATGAAGGTAGCCCCTATGACATAATATATTTAGACGTGTATGAAAAGATGGGCCTCAAGAAAGAAAATTTGTGGCAATATGAAGGATCATATTTGTAAGGGTTCAACGACACGACCACCCTCCCGTGGGGATACATTGAATTATATCCATAAGGGGGAAGGAGAGACGTCAGGATCATGGATTCGCAATTCCTTGTAGTCCCTTGCAATACTGTATACAACTTCATTCTTAACACACCTTTTGCAGCAGCTCTAGATATTGTGGCTTCATCAGTCTATCTCAAACTCAAATTTCATAATCTTCATAGTGAGTTGGTTAAGATCAAGGCTGACCTTAAGGGGGAAAAGGATCTACCTAGCACTGTAGCAAGACTAGGGGGAGAACGAGACCATAGAGAACATTGTAGCTTCCCTCACTAGCCAACTAAGGAGCATGAATATTTGGCCTCTCTCAAAAAGAACAAGTCATACCGACCCAATAGGCAAGAGTGACTGGCCCACCAAGTTACAAACCATAGAGAATAAGCGGTGGCAGGCCCACCTGGTTATGTTTACAGATTTATATTTGATGTTATTACTTGTTTAACAAATCACCTCATAAAGTGTATTGTGATATCTTCTTTGTAAATAAACAAAGCACGAGTTCATAAATATCTCTTTTCTTTGTGATCGTGTAAGGTAACAATGAGTCTGAGGTATGATCGAAGGGATCAGAGCCCTCCCACAAAGACTCGGGGGTGCTATCATAAATGCCACAAGCGTATGAATAAATCAATCAAAACCCCACAATGTAAAGCACACACAAAGAAAGTGGTAAACCACTAAAACGAGTATAACCTGCTCACCCCCTCTCGATAGCTAGCCATTATAATTCAACTATTTGTAGAAAGCTACCAACTAAGTTTTCAAGTACAATTACCCTAGAGACAGGTCTTCTTCATTGTAAGTGTATGAACCGACTCCCGTTAGGTAGTGACTCTGAGTCCAATACTTGTGAAAAATATTCAAGCAACAAGAAGAACGAACCATAACTACTTGCATAGTTAGGGTTGCTTTTAATCTTAAAAATATGAAAGAATAACATCATGACTGACTTACCTCCTTTTATAATCATACTAATTCTTAAAGACTTTGATGAATGTCTAACTTACGGGGTTCAACTATGAGGGGGCGATCATCAGATGACTCAAGACGCTAACTTTGAAATCATTGAAGAGAAGACAATATCCTATCATAGAGAACAAATATTCGTTAAAAGGGATAGAAAACCCATCGTATTGGTTATAGATCTTCTCATTTTAACTTGGGTGAGACACACCCCAATCACTAGCTTAATCTACGTCTCTCGAAGCTTGACCAAACACGTTTTCACGAGTGCAGGCAAAAAAACTCCTTAATATCTTAGGATCCACCCAATCGCCTTAAATATCCTTGTGAGCCTTCTTGGTTGAAACTGATATTGTTACCATGGTTAAAATATACTTTGAATGTAATTGATGCATGTGCAGCATGGTGGGCGAATTAGAATGATCATTATAACCTAATCAAGGAGCACAAAAGTAAAGAGAATGGGAATTTCAAGCTCATATAGAGATCAATCCAACATGCAAAACTAATATCAGCTAACAAGATCATTTAAGTTTGATTTATGGGACAAAAACTCTCCTCACAAACAACTCACAATAGAAGCAAGGAGTACTTTTAGAAACCCTTCACGCTTTATTCAAGCACTTAAAGACCATTTTCAACGGTGAATATTGATCCGTTGTCGAACACGGTTCAAAAACGAGTAAATAAAAACTATAGTTAAGGAGAAGTGACACTCGAGTATCGTTTCACAAAGACTCTTGATTAAAATTAACCAATTGAAACGAGGGGGTTTTGGGTAACGAATAAGCTACACTAATGTGATTACAGTTAAAGAGCATATAATAATCGAATTAAATCAACACTGTTATATGATAATCGAATTAAGCAAATAATGATCACGTAACTGTAAGAGCAAGATTTGTTCAGGAAATAAGTCTCTATATTTTGACGATAACAGTACATATATTTTGTATGTAACGATTTAGTTTCTAATAGTTTTCTTGAGTGTGCAGATATTATGTTCAAGAAGATTCTAGATTATTGTCCACAAAGAATCATCATAAACAAGCAAGGTAACTCTGAAATACTATTTGCTGTTGAATGATCATCAGAAGAAGTTACTGTGCACTTCTCAACAAGTTGTTGCTTCAGAAGTCACAAGTAATCAGAAGGACTCAAATTCAGAACAAGTACCCCGACATCAGAAATCAGCATGCAAGATCGAGCTTTCAAGCATAAATCAGAAGCTGAGATTTGTTCATCATAAAAGTTGTTGCATCTATCTTTGAAGATGAATTCGAAGATTCTGAATGCATACCAGTTATATCAAAGGTCAATTGAAGCATATGAAGATCATACTCAAGGATGTACTAAATATCAGAGGCCAAAGTTTCAAGAATCAGAAGTGCCTTCAACAAAGGAAGAACTCATTTTCAGATTAGTCGCTGCCTAAATATCTGGAAAGCAAGGTTCTAACTTTAAGGACTCTGAAACAAAATCTGAACAAGCCACATCGTCTAATTCAACTCCAGATCAGAAGTCAAGTATCGTTCCTTCAGAAAAGCTGCTGCTATCAATTCTGATAAACGAGACTCTGACTCTCACGGGATAATGATTCTACTTTCTCTCAAAGTATTTTCTGAACTACACATCAGAATCATTATCAGAAGGAAGATGAAGATAAGTTGATTTCCTCCAAGCTTACTACTTCAAAACCAGAAGTACATTAATTGAGGAGAAGATAAAAGAAAGAAGAAATTAGTACAACAGTACATCACAACCACTACAACTAGATGTATGTACTATTTCTCAGAAGCTGTCTCCCATGTATCAAGCTACAAGACAAAAGAAAGTACTATCTACAGAAAAGCTTGATTGTATCCGTTGGGAACTAGCCGTTGGAATTCAAAAGACCTTCTTAACCTTCAACGTCTATTTCGAGAACTATATAAGAAAACCAAATCATCCAACAAAAGGTGACGATATTGGCAACGCCTATGTTGTTCATATCACATCTATGAGTAGCTATTGATGCCGCTGGTATCGCCACAAAAATAGATGTCAAAATTGATGTCCATACTGCTATAACGGTTGTTGTCGTAGCAGTTGTTAATTGTGTTTTGGTTTGAAATGGAACTCAACCAACACAGGTTAACATGAACAAACTGATGAAGAAAATGACTATGCTAACAAGCTGATATCAAAAGCATATGTCAAAATGAGAAGCTGAAGCACACACCAATCAAAATACTACTGGGTAATTTAGTTGTTGCTAAAGCCTAAGATGATATGTTGAAGCTGGTCAGAAGAAGAAGATTCTTCAAGATGCCATTCAACTATCATCATATGCATCTTGGAAGAAATCAGAAGAAGCAAGGAGTTGCTGCTTGGAACTTGCTCAAGAAGATGAAGAAGAAGACCACTACAAGATGTTATCCAACTTTCTATCATATACATATTTGTAGAACAATGTAATGAACACTAGAGTTGTTGCTCGTATATTGTTTTAGGTCTAGGATTCTTCATGTAAATTGTTTTAACACATGAGTTGTTGCTCGGAAATGTGTTAAACAATATGTGCTTAATATTTTGTGTAATCTGCTTAGAAGAAGCACTCATGTAAACACAAGTTTATCAACTGAATGTTGATTGTTCCTTGAGTGACCGAGTGAAGGTTAGAAGCTCGAGAAGACAGTGGTTGCGATCATTGTGGGAAATCCTCTTAGAAGACTGAGTGAAGGTCATGAATCTAAAGGGGTCAATGAATGTTATAGATGTGGATCAGATCACTGAACAATTCATTGTTGGTTAGTCACAAGTGGATCTTGTGCAAGGATGTTAGTCCCAAGCGGTGACTTGTGCAGGAGTCAGTCATAGGGGTTTCCTGAGCTAGGGTGTTAGTCACAAACGGTGGTTGTGCAAATGAATGTTATATCTGTTGACTCGGATCAATGAACATGTCATTGGGTATTAGTCACTGGCTGTAGCCCTTGCAAGGTTGTTAGTCACAGGGTTGTCTGTGCAATGTTAGTCACCAATTATTTCCCGTGCAATTGTAATCAGTTTGGTTATAGTGGATTAAGTCCTTGTGCTCAAGGCGAAATCACCTCGGAATGGTGGACTGGATTAGTTTAAGGGTTTATCAAGTGAACCAGGATATATCTGGTGTTAATTTATTTATTAATGTTTAATGTTTTTCCAGTTATCAGAAGCTCAAAGAATTCTTTAACTTCTAAGAAGGCAAACTGCTTCTGAGAAATGATAAGCTTCTGATAAGTGAGAGCTTATAGCTTCTGGTAAATAGAAACATCTTAAGCTTTCGCGCGAGAGTTCTAAAGAAAGGGAAACTACTGAAAACCCAATTCAAACCCCCCTTTCTTGTGTTTTTCTCCACCTTCAGTAACAACATTGAAAGGAATATATTTTGAATTGAAATTATTATAACCTTAAAGTATGATGGAACCTGTAATCAGCAGATTTTGACTTGGGATTAGTTATCCATGAATAGTAAAACACAAAGAATAATTTTGTGAATAGTGAATGATGAACAGTACCGTGGCTGATTTTCTTAAACAAAATAAGGATTCTCAATTCTAATTCATATCGGGTCAGAAAACATAAAATTGGCCCAAAACTAAATATTTCTTAAGTTTGCAACTTTAACAAATTACTTGAGACTTCTGCACCCGAACCAGCTTTTGACTTCAACATGAAACTTGTAGCTCTTTCTCTTAGCTTTCCAACGTATATCAGAATGCACAAAACGGCATCCTGCAGCTCAAGTTATGGTCTCAACAGTGAAGAGGTGTCAAATAACCACTAATGCTGAAAATTAAATACGAAAATTAAATAAAGGCAAAAATAAACTAAAATATAAAAACACAATAAAATAGTAAAAATAATAAAACAAACTAAACAAATTCCTAAGTACAATAGTAGAAGAATGTGCATCAAAATACACTGATCAAATTCCCTCACACTTGAACTTTTGCACTCCGAGCAAAATAGTATCAAGACTCGTGAAAAATAATAGCAATTAGATACTTGTTCTAGGCTACAAACTCTTCTTCGATTAAGCTTGCATCAATAGGTACTAATATTGTACACTAAGAATATCGTAAGAATACAAATCCACAATTGTGTGGTCATAAGCCTCCATCCTATACAAACCAATATTAATCATGTTATTATGCCTAAGCCTAACTTACTCATCCTCCTTTTTATTCTCTTCCATTCTAATGCAATCACACTAAGCTCGTTATCTATTCATACACGTAGTAAATAAGCTTGTTAGTGAATATGATTCATATCTTGTCAAAATTTCAAAATTAACCACTTTAACAACAACAATTTTTTCTTGAGGGTTTCACAGCCGTTAGGCTAAGTCACCGGGTGAAGGTCACCTAACTTAAAAGGAGAATTCCTATTCAGATTTCTTATTAAGGACATGATCATTCACTTATTTGCATTAGCTTAATTACTTAATGTGTGATTTCTAGATGGTGCCGACTGCTAGATAAACTACTAAAGAGCTATTAAGGATGAGAACTAAAGGCTATATTATAATAAGTATTCAAATCGATTTCCATATTCGGGAGATTTAAGGTGTTAAAATGATACCGATCTTGTAAAGTTTTCCCAAGTCTCCACATTCTAACCTCAAATTAATCTATAGCCTAAAACTTTCAAAAGATGCATTATGTTTCAAAGTCTGGACTTTTTGCTTTGTTATGGCTCAAGAAAATGTAAAAATCAATTAATAGCAGAAACCACACAAAAAGACTCGACAAAACATGCATTGACTCGAATAATAAAATTTAAAGTCCTAATAATATGAAAATAACCTAGTAAAGCGATAAAACAATAAAGAAAAACAGTAAAGTTCCTCCTCTACACTTAAATCATGCATTGTCCTCAATGAAAGAACATAAATATAAAATAAGATGAGAGAGGAAAGAACACACCCGAACATTCAAGGAGGGTAGGTGATTTCATACGCAACCTTTTCTAGTAAGAGCTCTTTTACAGTCTCTCCTTCCAAAGTGGGGCTCTCATGGAGCAGCTTCGGATAGTGCCCACTCACCTTGAAATTTGTTTTAGTGCATTCATCTTTTATTCCAGGATCAAAGAACAATCTCTGATAAATAAAAGTGTTGAATGTGCACGTGAAAGTTATGTCTCACAACATCAAGGATCATTGGTTGAAGGGGCTGCCTCGCTGCTTTTATTTCATTTGAAAGTAAAATCTTGTGCAAACACATGGAAGGGCTGATACCTAGAATATTAGTCAATGTCTACTTAATCGCCTTTTTATGCTTCTTCAAAACCTATAAAAGCTTATTTTTCTAGATCAGAACCATGGTTAGAAGAAATTATAACCGGGAGTTTTTCATTCCTCTCTAGATAAGCATATTGCCATGGAGTGGTTTAAGTTTTAGGGAATGTGGTTGTTTAATGGAAGAAGTCAAGAGCTTCAACTGCATAAACAGCTTCATCGACAACTTCATCTGTGTGAAAAGTGCCACCCTGCAAGGCAGCCTCAATCTCAGCACAAACAGAGCAAATGTTAGTGTTAATACATGAATCACAAGAGTAAGTATCATCAAATCAGACAATGATGGAAAATCAGCTAAAAACATATCAGAATAAGTATCATCAAATACACATTACAGATTCTAGATTCTGGTAGGAGTGGCAATTAAATTCATCCATTAAACCAAAATTCATCTAATTCATCCATTAAATTATTTATCCAATTCATCCATTATGAAAAGTAGTGGTTAATGGGTTGAATCCAATCCATTTATTCAAAGTTATGGATGGATCCAATACATCCAACAATTTTAAAAATCTAATAGGTTGTTTAGTTCTTTACTTTAAATTTAATAGATAGTTTATATAATTATTTTTTGAAATTTTTTGAAAAATAATTATTTCTTGAAATTTTGAAATTTGAAATCCATTAAAAGTGTTATAAAAAATATTTATGTAAGAAAAACGGTATTGAATTGTGATACCCTTTTTTCTTTTGGGCTAAGGCAATTTCTTAATACACCCTTAACACTTCTTGAGGTTCCTGGCGAAATTTCAAAAATATTTTCAAGGTTTGGATATGCATATCCAAACGCACCAACATTTTATTTTTAGAGGATTTTCGAATATGCATATCCGAAATAACTTAATATTTCGTATTTAGTGAATTTTCGGATATGAATATTCAAACTAATTGAGTGTTAAGAATCAATTAGAATCAAGATGTGTCAATTGTATTAATTGTATTACCTTATTATATACAGTTTATATGAATATAAATATACTCT
Organism: Vicia villosa; assembly: GCF_029867415.1. Classification (NCBI taxonomy): domain Eukaryota; kingdom Viridiplantae; phylum Streptophyta; class Magnoliopsida; order Fabales; family Fabaceae; genus Vicia; species Vicia villosa. The sequence goes on from NC_081182.1 coordinate 80,187,147, forward strand.
AATATGGTCTCATTAAACACCTATTATAATACATAAAATACTTTTTCAATAAAAGAGAAATTATGATGGATAAAAATTGAGAATTTCTTTATTGACCCCCTATGGGAGTGACCCCCAACGAAAATCCCAACTTGCCCCTGCTTCGGAGATGTATCTCCGAAGTATTTTTTTTCTAAATTTTTCCAGACTTCAGAAAGTGCATCTCCGAAATCTCCAAAAAATTGGTGTTTTCGGAGATGCATTTCCGAAATGCATGAAATTTCAAAAAATACGTTGTTTTTAACAGTCAGCTATTATTTCGGAAGTACATTTCTGAAATAATGTGTTCATATACCATTTTCCCTCCTTCACTATTTCATCATTTTTCTCCAAAACAAACTCAAACCCTCTCCAAAACTTCCATCAATATCAATCCATTTTTCGTCTCAAAATCAAGTTTCAAACCGTTGATCACGTTAAAGGGAGCATAGAAAGCTATAATTTGAGGTAAACATCTCTCATTTCATCCCCTATTTCACTAAATTGTTGCTTATTTCTGTGATGAAAACTCCATCAATTCGGAAGTTCATTTCCGAAATAAGTCACCTAACAAATTTCGAAAATGAACTTCCGAAATAATGCCTGGCAGTATTAAAAAAAAATAGTTTTGACCATTTTTGCTAAATTTTGCATTTGTTAGGTATGGTGCATCCGGACAACATTGTTGCCGATGACGTAGTAGTTCCGGAAGATGTCAACATTAATAACGATTCGGTTAACGATGTTAAATCCATGATCAATACGGTGGATGTACGACAATAATTTACAAATGATCAGAGCTTCGCTTGTCGTGAACAATTGCTTGATTGGGTTCGTAGTGAAGCTAGTAAACTTGGATTTGGCATTGTTATTTTAAGGTCCGACAATGGAAATAGTAGACGAAAAGCTTTTGTCGTTTTGAATTGCGAGAGGGGTGGGAGGTATGTACCAACAAACCGGGTGTTAAAACACGAAGACACGGGATCAAGAAAGTGTGGGTGTCCGTTTAAGTTGCGCGTGACTCGGAGGGTTGATGATTTGTGGCGTTTAAGCGTCGTTTATGGAATTCATAACCATGCCTTGGATGCCAAGCTACACGGGCATCCAACAGCGTGTCGGTTGTCCCGCGAAGAGAATAATGTTATTTCAGATTTATCAATAATCAAAGTGGCGCCGAGTAACATACTTGCCGATTCGAAGCGAAAAAAACCGGATAGCGTTTCAAATATCAAGCAAGTATACAATGAACGGCACAATCTTAAAGTCTTGAAAATGGGCCCTCGGTCGGAAATGCAACAACTTTTGAAACTATTAGGCGATAACCAATACGTGTCAAGCTTCCGAACGTGCGAGGACAAAGTTACGGTGCGTGACATTTTTTGGACTCATCCCGAAAGTATCAAATTGTTCAACACATTTCCAACCGTTCTTGTGATGGTTTCGACGTACAAGACCAACAAGTATAGGCTTCCGCTTCTAGATATTGTCGGTGTGACCTCGACGGACAAGACATTTTCGGTCGGATTTGCTTTTTTGGAATGTGAAAAAGAAGATAAATTTACATGGGCTTTGAAAATATGCAAGTCTTTGTTGGTTGATCAAAAGAATATGCCAAGTGTCATTGTTACCGACCGAGACAATGCTTTGATGAATACGGTCGATACCGTCTTCCCGACATCGACCGCATTACTTTGTCGGTATCACATAACGTGCAACGTGAGAAGTAAGCTCAAACCCGCAGTTGGCACGAAAGATAGGCCGGATGAAAATGGTAAAGTCATCAAAGCCGGTGTTGTGGTGGATAGGATTGTGGCCGCATGGAGGGAGATTTTAGATGCACATTCCGAAGAGATGTATACCGAGAAATTGGTACACTTTAGGTCTTTGTGCGTTTCTATTAACACTTTTTGTCATTATGTCGAATCCACTATCCTTGACAAAGTAAAGGAAGAAGTTGTTTGTGCTTGGACGGATCGAGTAAGACATCTTGGTTGCACTACAACTAACCGAGTTGAATCCACACATGCGGCGTTGAAGAGATGGTTGGGTGATAGCAAGGGGGATTTGTGTCGGGGATGGGACACCGTGAACCAAATGCTCGAAAATCAACACAATGAAATTCAAACATCTTTCGGTCGGAGCAAGACGGTTATGGAACACCGGCTTAAGGGCCAAAATCTACTATCGCAATTGATTTACAACATATCCCGTTCGGAATTGAATTTTATGTTTCATGAAGCGAAGCGGGCGGAGACAACGGGTCCGGATAGTTCTAAATGCGGGTGCACAATTAGAAAAATATACGGGTTTCCTTGTGCTTGTATACTTTCTAAAAAGATGAAGTTGAATTCACTGATACGCATGAATGAGGTAATCGACCATTGGAAGAGGCTTCGTTTTGATGATTTCGAGCCGCCGAAAGAAAATGATTCCAAAATCACCATCTCCGACGACCACCGATTTGAAACCGCCATCTCAACCGGTTAAAAAAAAAGGTGCGCCGAAAAAGCTGAAAAATACCCAAGAAGACACATCAACCAAACGATCTCCTTCCTACTTTGAACATGTTGATGCATTGATCCCGGATTCACCAACACCAAAGTCCAAGTGTAGTGGTAACAAAGGAGCGCGTATTTCGAAGCCGCCTCGCACACCTCCGATCAAAAAATCTCCTATGATCTACATTGATGAGATGCCGCTTTTTATGCACAAATATATTGATAACATAGTTGATGTTGGAGCCGACGACAATTGTGGATATCGGGCCGTTGCGGGTTTGCTCGAAAAAGGAGAAGAAAATCACACTCTTATTCGACGGGCACTTATTTCGGAGTTCACTTGGCATAGGGACATCTACGCCCGACTCTATGAAAATCAAGAAAACTTTGAGAAACTTCATGATTCACTTGTTCCATCACTAAGCAGTATCGCCCCGGTTTCGAAGTGGATGTCATTCCCCGATATGGGTCATCTCATAGCAAGTGCGTACGATCGGGTGTGTGTCGATTTGACGAGATTTAGATTATGTGAGACATTCTTTCCACTTCATAGTCGACCGTATTTGTACGCGTCGAGCCGCATCATATGTATCGGGTATCTAAGATCGCGCCACTTTGTGCAAGTTTTTTTGAAACTGGGGTGTCCTATACCGGCTACTTCTTGTCAGTGGACGGCACATCATACAAATGAGACGGAGACTTAGCCGGATCCTTTCGTTGAAAGAATGACGGAGTTTGAAGAAATGATGAAGCAAGAGCGTGAGGAAAATAGAGAGCGGTCGAAGAATATACCGATTTTAGATCTAAGCGCCACCGATTAGTTCGGCGAATTTTTGTTTTAACCGGGCCATTTTTTTTTTGTAATGACCGGTGCGTGTCATTTTTTGTATGTATTATCGTTTACCATGTAAAATCAAACCGATTCAATACATATATAATATAAGTATGTTTAATGTTGTCATTGTTTATGTTGTGCCTATATTGTATGTAACTGTTATTGTTATCTCAAAACAGAATGCAATGCACAAAATTTGATTTTTCACCTCTGTTTCTGCATAAATCGGAAGTTCATTTCTGAAATATACATGTTTTTGGACTTATTTCGAAAGTTCATTTCCGAAACATCCACTGAAAGTAAGATAAGGTTTATTGGGCCATTATTACTCCAATAAGTCTATAAATACAACACACTCTTTTTCATCCTCATCACACCACAAAACACCGATGACACAAACCTACCCCCACCTAGCATTCGTCTACTTCACTGGTGGCTACCCGATGTCGTTGCAATTCCGCTTCTCGCGCGACACGCCATTTGCGGAATCGATAACGTCGCTCAACACGCTATTGCAATATCCGAAAAATTGGAAGGTCGTCAAGCTTGAGTACCACTCGCCATCGCTAAACGACAAGGGAGACGTTGAGTTCACCTCATTCGAGGTCAAGAACGACGAAAATTTAGCGGTTTTGTGGACAATGTTCGACCGATTTTCTTCGAAGGGTCCAATCGAGTTGGATGCGAAACTTCAAAGATCGGAGGCCGACGTTATCAAAATGTTGACTCATCCTCACCTACCCGTGTTTAACAATATGTAACTTTAATTTTATGTAATGTGATCTTTGTAATCTTCACCCTTTAAATAAATCGAATCGTTGTTGTTTGTTATTTTTCTTCTGTATCAGACCTTATTTCAGAAATACATTTCCGAATTCTTCCAAGGGGGTGAATTCGGATATGCACTTCCGAATTCACCTATTTTCTGGAAAAAAGGCATTATTTCGGATGTACATTTCCGAAATCATTTTTTTTTCATTAAAAAAATATGTTTTTGGAAGTGCATTTCCGAAACCACTTTTTTCTCATAAAAAAGTGACTTCGAAAATGCATTTCCGAAGTTTATGGACATTTTAGGATTTTCGCCAGAGGTGACCAAGAAGACAGGGAGGTGGATAAAGAAATTCTCTAAAAATTTCTCGATGTTGTCAATACCGTTTTTCTTAAAAAAATATGTATCATACCATGAATTTAAATCGTACCAACTGTATCACAAAGTTCCTGTATGAAATCAAATGAAAACTGGTTCTAATTATGTAGAGGGGAGAGAGAGCGTAATTGCTGAATAAAAATAAAATAATGATTTGCTCAGTTAAATAATACTCATAAAAGTGTTCACATAATTCATATTATAAACATAAAGTTTAAACATAGATTATAAACACAATTCAACCAGATAATAATAAAAGTGAAGGCAAGAAACTAGTTATCAACATGAAGTTGAAATAGAAATATTCTTGTAAGATCTTGTTCCTGTACAGAAAAACAATTACAACACTCAGTGCTAGGGTAAAACAAGCTACAGGGATGAATATGGTATACATTGATTCTTAGAGTCAAGAGTCAATGACAAACACTACTCTATTTACACAAAATATTATCTGCATCTTGAAAATTACAAAATAGAACATCAACCCTTGCAAAAATATAATAACTCTTGATATAGCTCATAGGGCCCCTTATATAACATAATCTATATATCTCTATCTATAATGGGGCAGGCGAGTATCGTAATTCTTAACCAAGCATGGATTATTGGCCTGTGCAAGGGGTGAACTAAACTAAAAAATGGCACCCTAGTGCGGCGATAAGGAATGGTCTCTGAAGAGGGTTGAAGAATTTGGAGCTTTCTTGGGTACTCGAAGATTCTTAAGAGTCATCATGAGTTTTTGTCTCTCGCCTTCAACTTCTGCAAACTGCAGACTTAATTGAGAGTAACGGTCATGCATCTCTTTCAGTTCTTTTTCTGTGGAAGAATGTCTTGTCTTTATTTCTAACATATCTTTAATTAGCTCATTGATATCCCTGAAACTTCTGAATACTGCTTCGTCGTCACTGTGTTGCTTCGAGAAAGAACTGGAACAATGGAGAAACAATGTATCAAACTTGGGGTGGAATGATCTTAGTGCAAGTTTTCATTACATGCTCATGCAACAGTATTTAACATATTTCATTATTTTGTAAAGAAGAATGTACCTTTGAAATTTGATGCTTGAGTTCTTCTTGGTTTGCAATGCTTCAGCAAGCTCAATCTCCAAAGCAAGCACCCTTTCTAATGCATTACCGCTGACAGAGATTTTATTGAACACGGGGAACATGTTTCCTAACTCTTGATTGGCCTGAGCAGAGAATGGAATTAATAGATAAAGGTATGTTTTGTTGTAAACAAGACAAAAAAAAAACATTTACCTCATGTAACTGTGTCAGTTCTCTGTGCAGACCTGGGAAACTTGACTCGTGGTTTTGACCATCTTCTGTAGGAAGCATATTATCGTTTTTCATCCTTTCCAACTGCGAACAGAGTACAAAACTTAAATATCATATTTGTATACGCAATTGTAAAAGTAGCAACTGAAGGATTAGAAAATGCAAATATTGAAACTTAACTTGTTTATGCATCTTAAAAACTTACCTCCTTATTCAGGTGGTCAATGCTAGATTTCAAACTTTCAGCTAAAGCCAGGTGCTTGTTTTCTTCTTTTTTTTGCAAGTCCTCTTCAGTTCCGAGAATTTGGCATCCATTCGTAACTTTAGATGCATGAGGATCCTATGAAAGAATAATGAAAATAAATTATTAAGGCATGTCACTCAAGATTGATGAAGAAAGGAGTACTTTTGATATTGCAGTAAGATAAAGTATATAAGAAAGAAATGATAACCGGTTCTAAATCTTTCCCACATGTTCCAAGGGGACAACTCAGATGGTGAGCTGATGAATGTCTAAACCCTAGAAACTAACGTATTCACTAATTTATTAACATTTGCCTAGAGAATGAACTTATCACAAATTCTTGTTTCTTCTCTGCATATTCACAAGAGCATGTTGCACAAAATGATAAAATTTAATCATCCTAGAAAATAGGTGATTTCAATAATAATTGATAATTAAACATACAAAAATAAAAAATAAATCAGTCAGTTACCTCAGGTTGCACGCTGAGGATTGAATTTGCACTCTCTGGTTCGTGACTGAAAGCTGCAGGGGTTGATCTTTCTTGAGGATTTAATGAAGACAATCTGTCATTGCCCTCATTCAGAACATTCACACTAGATTTCAATGTCTCAATGGATTCCTTCACCTGTGTAAGCTCTGCTTCAATTTTGGACTTCTCCTCACTGCATTTCAGAAGAGAAGCTTCAAGCTCTTGTTTTTCTTGCTTACAGCATTCAAGGGATATCACTGAGCACTCCTTTTCAGCCTTTAACAGGTCATAAGCATTTAGCAAATTGCGTTTGTCAGATATTACAGCCTGTAACTCAGCCTCCAACTCCAAGATCTTCATTCCCAACTCTTCATTTATTTTTATTTGAGAAGCTTCGGATTTTTTTCTATTCTCAGCTTCTTCACTTGCATGTTGCAGTTTCCACAGCATTTCCTCACTATGTTTTTTTGACAAAGACAGTTGCTGTTTGAGTTCTTGCAACTTAGTTTCATATTGTTCTTTGATAAATGCAATTCTCAATGACTCCTGCATAGCGGCTGGTGGTCCTTCATTTCCTCTTCTGTCACGAGCATTAAGACACTCGGCTTCAGCTTTGTCTTTCAGTTCCTTCAAATGAATAGACAAATTCTTGAACTCCTCTGTCTTAAGAACCTGTTCAGAAAGCCTCCTCGTAAGCTCATTACATTGGTCCTGCAGCCTTATCACTTCATTATCTGATTGTTTCAGTGAAGTAATTGCAGTTTCCAGTTCATTCAATTTTCCTTGGAGAACTATACATTTGACTTCAGCTTCTACATTTGATAAAAACAGTCCCGACCCATCTCTACAAACACTTTCCAACAACTGCTCCAGCCTTACAACCTCAAGCCGACACTCGCTTTCACGCAAGTAAGAAGAATTGCTGACATTTTCTGTCCTACTCTTGTGTTCCTTAAGTTCTGATATTGTTACACTATTTTGATCAATTAGTGCTCTACACTGAGCAGTATACACTGCTAACTCAGACTTTAGGTAGTCAAGACTCGTGGACAATGTCATATTTTCTTCCATGCAATTCAATTCTCTACAAAGATAGGCGTTCAGTTCAGACTCTAAATCAAGATTCTTTTCACAAAGCACATCAACTTGTCTGCAAGCAGAATGAAGCTTCTCAGTAAGTTCCTCTACATGACCCTCAAACTGAGCTCTGGTAAAGGTCATTACAACATCTGTAGCAATTGAAAAGTCGTGCACTTCAGATAAATGGGTTTCCAGACAACTAATAGAAGAGGATTCTACTAAAGCATCTTCAAGACGTTTCTCAGATATCTGTAAAAGATCTGAAATTCTTGATTTCTCATATTCTACATTAGCGACCAGTTGCTTGAGATGGAACAGCTCTTGTCTGTTCATATCAGAATCCTGCAAATGGTTTTGCTTTTCATTCAATTCTGTGGTAAGATCTATAACCGTTTTCTCCAACTTTTCTCTGAAGATTTTTTCATCATGCAACTGATTTTCCAGAGAAGACAAGTTGTTTTTCAAAAAATTAACCTCGGATGAAAACTGGGCAGATTCTCCTGTTTTGTCCTGTAAAGACAGCTCCAAAGCTCTCTTCTCCTCTGTAATTGTTTCTAAGGTCAGCTTACACATTTCCAGGTCACTAGATAAAGTACCTAGCTTTACAATTTCTTGAGTAAGATCATGACTTCTGGAATTAAGTTGCTGAAGTTCAGCTTCCAAATGATCAAGACTGGAAAACAATTCATTGTGCTGCTGAGAGTGTATTTCTTCAGATTTAAGACTGGCACTGATCCTGTCAACAAACACTTCAAAGTCTGACTCAAGTTTCTGCAACTGGATACCAGACACACTTATTTTACTTGCCATCTGCTGTAAATCATATTCATACTTCTCTTTCATGACTAGAGCATCTGATTCTGCTGTGTTTAAAGATACTTGAACCATATGTAGAAGATCTGAAATTCTTGATTTCTCAAATTCTACATCTGTGACTAGTTGCTTGAGATGGACCAGCTCTTGTCTGTTCATATCAGAATCCTGCAGATGGTGTTGCTTTTCGCTCAATTCTGTGGTAAGATCTATAACCGTTTTCTCCAATTTTTCTCTGAAGATTTTTTCATCGTGCAACTGATTGTGCAGAGAAGACAAGTTGTTTTTCAAAAAATTAACCTCAGATGAAAACTGGGCAGATTCTTCTGTTTTGTCCTGTAAAGACAACTCCAAAGCTTTCTTCTCCTCTGTAATTGTTGCTAAGGTCAGCTTACACATTTCAAGGTCACTAGATAAAGTACCTAGATTTACAATTTCTTGAGTAAGATCGTGATTTCTGGAATTAAGTTGCTGAAGTTCAGCTTCCAAATGATCAAGACTGGAAAACAATTCACTGTGCTGCTGAGAGTGTATTTCTTCAGATTTAAGACTGGCACTGATCCTGTCAACAAACGCTTCAAAACCTGACTCAAGTTTCTGCAACTGGATACCAGACACACTTATTTTACCTACCATCTGCTGAAAATCACACTCAAACTGCTGTTTCATGACTAGAGCATCTGATTCTGCTGTGTTTAAAGATGCTTGAACCATATGTTTTTCACTCACTAAATTTTTCTTCTCTTCAACGAGTACCAGGATCCTATCAAAAGCATTACGTTGCTGCTCTTCTAGTTGCAATAACAGACCTTCCAAGTCCTTACATTCTGAATCCAAGCAAGCAGAACTACTACCAAGAGAAAGTTCAGAGTGTCTGTCATCATATGATGCCACCAATTCCTGCAACTTACTAGACAAAAAGTTGACTTTGTTTTGCAGATCATTCTTCATAGAATCAAGCTCATCAAATTTAGCTCTGAAAGAATTCAACTCTTCCTGTAAAATGGATATTTCATCATGAAGTTGGGAATTTTCTAGGCTCTCTTTTTTCAATAAGCTCTTCAACTCTGAATTTTCTGCACTGCACTCAACGTATTGGCTTTTATAACTTCTATAATCTGTCAGAAGGACTTCCAACTCATTACTTTTCTGAGTAAGAAGATTGTTTTCATGAGCAAGATTTTGTAAATTGGCTTCTAAAATTTGGTTCTGGTGAGTAAGATCATTGCTCTTCGCTATGCAAAGCTCCTTGTACTCCGTTAACGAGAGGATATCATTCGTAGCATTCTGTAACCTCAATACCAGTAAGTCGTTTGATTGATTTGTAAGCTCCAGCTGTCTAGAGAGTTGAAAATTTTCATTATTCATGGCCTGAATGTTAAGACTAGCTTCAAACAATGTTTCTTGCAGAGCCTTCGAAAACACATCTGAGTATATATTCACAAAATGCATCTGGCAGATTTCTTCTTCAACCTGCTTGTATAACCCCTCTTGATATTGAAGTGATCTTTTCAAATCGCTTAGTAAAATGTCTTCACCCACACGTTTCTGAAAGGAAGAACTGTGATTTTGACGTAGCAATTGATTAGAAGCATGACCTTCTGAATTTTTAGTATAATTCAATGGTTCTGGGAAACCATCAGTGTTTGAAATTGAAGAATCAGAAAGGGTCTGGCTTATGAGATTCTCGTTTGTCTCATGCATAGAAAGAACCTGGCAAGAAAGAAGTTCGAGATCTTTTTGCAGTTGACCAACAGCAATAGAATAGTTCAATCTAGCCCTTTTAAGCGCTGCTTCTGCAGACAAAGCCCTTCTTTCAAACTCACTGTTGAGAGATTCCAAAATGTGCTTATCTTCAGAAAATTTCATTATCTGCTCATTCATATTTTGGTGCATTTTCTCCATCTCCGTCTTACCGGCGGAAATTGCATATAGGCAAGTTGAGTGTTCATTTCTGAGATTCTGCAACTCGGCCATCATCTGCCTTTGACTCTGCTCAAGTTCCTGAATAAGAGCTTCATAGTAGCACTCCATCTGGTCCATTTTCCGCACAAATCCTTCCCTTTCAGTTTTGGATTCGTCTAGCTCCCTTAGAAGTTCGAAAATTTTCTCCTTCATTGCAAGGGTGGGATCTACAGAATCAAACTCATGAGACACAAGGCCAGGTACAGTAAGATAACGAGTCATGCTCTCAGGTTGAAATAAAGCAGCATCGGACCCAATATCTGTTAAAAGTTGCCCATCCATTTGTAAATCCATTTTCTCGTTCTCTCTTCCGTTGACAACTTTAGTCCCAAAAATTGGATCGCTAGATTCTTGTTTTAGATCCTGCAAAATCTCAACCACTCTCTCCAACTCCAAGTTAAAGAACCTAAAATCCCTTTCAGGAAGTCCCATAGATACCTTCTGAATATCTCTTAACTTATCTTCCATGAGCAAAAGCCCCTTATGCCATTTAAACTGTAAATTGTGGAATAATCTATCCCTATCTGTCTCAGTAGGTTCATTGCGAGCAAATGATAAGTTTAGCTTAGAATTTTTAAGCTGCTCAAATTCATCTTTAAACTTTGAACATTCTGATTTTAGTACAGCAACCTCTCTTGCTAGCTCTTCTCCTGATGATATCTCAGCAACAATTTGTTCAGAGAAAAGTTTTGTTTCAGCACCTATTTCATCAGAATGATTTTGCAAACAGCTCACCTTCAGTTTTAGATCAAGAATAGATGACTCAACTGCTTCTAAACTTCCCTTAAGACTGCTACTGCTATAGTCTTCGGAAGCAGCAACCAAATTATCGGCAACTGAATAGTCTTTGCTCCAACCATGAGCCCAAGCATTGTCCTGTGGCGGAAATTGATTGTCAGGTGCTTCTCCTTTCTCTAGCTGAGGACTTTGACCAAGGGATAGTGCACCTAAATCACCAGAGATTGTGCTTTTAAGGCTGTCCACTTCATGCGTACTGCAGATATCATGCTTCTCAGTATTTACACTTTCAGAAGTAGTAGAAGAGCCATCAAATCCAGCAGCTGAGTCAGCGTAATCTTCATTTAACCCTGCTTCTCCTTCAAGTGAAGAAGTACGGCGGATATATTTTGATTCCCTTTTCAATTTCCCTCTTGAATTGGCCTAATTTCATGATATAAATAAAGGAGAATCAGTGAGGAAAATGAAATTTAAAAAACAAAATTGCATGATTCAAGCAAATAAGGTGGAAAAGGATAAGAGGAGTACATATAAAATATATAGAGTGCACTTGTAATGAGAGAAAGTAAGATACCTTATTAATGTGATTATTGACATTCTTGTCGGGAGATGACTCTTTGCTATCAGTAGATCCATCATGAGTACCTTGGTCAGAGGTTGTTTGTAGACCTTTCTCTCTGAGTTCCCTCTGCTGTTCAAATTCTCTAAAAGCAAAAATAACATTCAATAAGTATATTGTGTCCAGCTAAAGTACATCCTTAAAAGTCATAATTCACAATATGGTACCTAAAACCGGTTTTGGAAGTGAGAAGCTGCACTGCAACCTGGCTTCAAGCAATGAGGAAAAAAACATTAAATGTGATATCAATGATATCTTAAGCAGCTAAAGAACTCTTGAACGAGTATGCATGCTTGATATATTAATGCCAAGGAAACAGAAATGCATCAAGTAAATGTACCGTAGCACATCCAAACAAGTGCATAAGGAATGAATTGATAAACAAAATAAAATTACTTCAGAGAATATGAAGTTCAGAGATCCTCACATGTAGTGTGACTCCAGGCTCACTTCCGTTAAGAGGCAAAGCGACAGCTGTAGGCTTCAATGCATCAACGAAATCAGCCAGATCTATGTTGGCCTCGCCAAGAATGCTAGATCGTGAAGAGCCCTGAAGTGGTTAAGGCAAAAAAATAATTAGATAAGTTCTAACCTCTCTCAAGACTAATAGCCACAAGAATATCTCTAATTTGAAAATGCAGACAATTCTTAGGTGTTTCAAATAGTGGCAGGCAACAACAAAGTAGTTACAACTTACAAATACTATGAAATTGTTGTTCTATACATTATTATTTATACTTTATTCATAAAAATCAAAATCAAACTATTTTGAACAATAAACTTAATACATAAAAAAAGAATGAGTCATAAGTATCATTAATTATTGTCTCTCATTTTTAGAGAATGTAATCAAGATTTCAGAGTATACATATAGGCAACCTAAAAAATCCAAAATTAAACTTATTCAATATACACCATAAATATGAACGATATAATGGACGATTTTGCATCAAGTTGTAATCAATGTGATAAGTTTTGTTGAGTTGGGTTTCTGTATTCACATGTGAAACTTCTCTAAAAGCTATGGCATGCAGCAGGATAGAATATACCCATTCAAAAGTAAGAAAAGAATGTTTACCATCCCCACAACAATTTTGTAAAGCTTCTCCTCAAATTGTCTTGTTTTAATGTCTTGGAGGAGTCTTGTAGTTTCATAAATTGGATCTGCCCACTTGCAAGTTCCATTTCTCACATTTGCTTTGGTTGTTTTTGATGTAGCCTTCCCAGTGTCAACAGGGATGAAAGAGATAAACAGTTTATCCCATCCAGGTTGTGGAATCTAAACCATATAAAAACAAAATTTACCGTCCGTAATTGTATAAACAAATAGATCGACAACTATGTAAATGGCAGTAATAACAATAACAGTCTGGGGTTGGGTAGTTCAACGGATTTGAACTAATGGTTAAAAGAACAAGGTATAAACCTGTTGAAAGAGAAAGACTTGCATAATAACTGATATACAAACATTTTCCTATAAACAGAAAAATAATAACCCACTCAAAGTAAAGTTGATTAAATATAGACTTATGAGATTAAGAATCAACAAAGCTATACGTCTACAATCCATCGCCTTGACTTAAAAGACTCATTAAAAAAATTAACTAACCATGGCAACTGCTCAGATAAAAATTCTCTCCAAGATATCACCCAAAAATGTTGAGTGCTGACTATATTAAGGGCCATGTTAGCAGATATAGAACTTGAAGTAGCTCCGTTCATGTTACACTCTCAAGATGACAATTTAAAATAGCACATAACAAATCCAGAGGTATGAAAAATTTGAAGTAACTAATACAAATGAGTTCTAAATGAGCTTATAAAGAACTGGATACTTAGATTCGGATACATCAGATGTTATCTAGAGCTTGATTAACTTTTCAGCAAGTCAGGAAAATGTCGAACCTAATAACTGCTTCAGTATGCTAAATATTTCTCTGAATAAGAGCAATTGATTAGAGTTAAAGCCATAGACCGTTTAAACTTGATACTAAGCCTTTTTATATATTGTTTGGGGCCACGGCCACTGAAAAGTTTGTCACTTTACATTAAAACAGATTGCTTGACCCTCTGCTTCCCTTGTTTAGTTTTTTCTTTTCATGTAAAATATTTGAAGCGGGTCAAATCAAAGGTTGCTTGGCCCTCTAAGTCTAATCAACGCAATATAACAACTGAAATCCTAAATTCCCAAACTCAGAAAAATGAAGTAAAAATCATAGAATATAGGAAACTTACATGTGTAGCATGGAATTGGAGTCGGAAAACCACCTTTACTTTTGTTTTCTCAATCTTCCACTTAGTAACTCTCGACATTGTTCCAGAAAATCAATCACACCAAACACAAAGTTTCCGTTTTCATTCTCAGCTCCAACACCAAATTATGTAGCAACCTGAACACAAAAGAATCAAAGAATCCACATTCACAAACTCGTGTTTAGACCCAAACTTAAAGCTATTATTCTACTAATAACATAACTTAATCCTCAATTAAACAAACCTTAAAAGCAAATCCTATTAAACAACACTCAAACCAACTTAAGACCCCACTGATCTAGAATCAAAAGTATTATACAAGATAAATAACCTTCTTAAACTATCTTAAATAACAATAATGCAACAAAAATGCTAGATCTCTAAATTAAATTCCCTAAAATCTCATTCCCTTATATAGAAAAAATAAAAGTTCAGACTCATTCCAACTGAACTGAATCATTTCATTTCCATATCTGAACTAATCAATGTAACAAAAACCAAAAAATTATCCATTTTCAGAAGAAAATAGGGGCAAAAGTGTTTTCCTTTTCCATAACATACCTTGCTGAAAACCAAAGATGGAAAATTTAGCGGTGGAATGAGTGGATCGAGTGGAAAGAGTTTGACTTTGAGGGAGGTGAGAAAAATGGTGAATTTGGAGAATGGCACTGGTTTTGTTTCTACTACAATAAATTCAACTTGGGGGAAGAAGAAAAAAAACTCAGAACCCAAGGACTGACAAAAGCAAAGAGTAAAAGAGAATCCTAAACAAACCAAAATGTGTTTACACAAAGCAAGAAAAAAATTGTGTACTTAAGAAAAAAGTACTATTTTTTGAGTTTTTTATTTTTGTATTTTTCCTCATTATAGAAGATTGATAATTAGATATGTTTTTTTTTTTTTTTGTTAAACATCAAACTCAAAATTTTGCGATGAAAAAAAATTATTTTAGCAGTTAAATTGATTAATAATTTATTTATATTAATATAGAAATATAAAAAAATTGTTGTTCAGAATCGAACTATAGATCAATAATTTACGCTCAATTAACTCAATTATTACATATCACTTGTGTTAAGTCATCTGTTTTGATTGTATAAACGAGGCGTGAAAGCAACTGTTTAAATTCAAATTTTTCATAGAGATAAAACAAACAAAAAAAATCAACTAATAATACCTAATGCCACTAGAAAATGACACCTTATGTTTTATAGTTATTATAATGATAAATAAGTTAAATAATGTGTAGTGCTTTTTTTTTTGGGCAGCTACTCTTTGTCTCAGATCTATGAACTATATGGCTGCTTAAGAAGCAAGAAAAAAAAATTAATCTTTAAAGGCAAGAATCAAGATTGAACTAAGACCCACTTTTGAATTTTTGATAAAAGAAAAAGAGTGATTTGAAATGTGTTTAAGTTTTGGTTTGAGATTTGAGAGGATATGATATGAAGTGTTGTTGTTGTTGGGTTGGAGTGAAATAGAAATATTGTGATTAATAAGTAAGGTAAAGTGGAGCTTTGAGGGATAAGATGTTGTATCAACTTCAAATATAAACCAACTAACACTTCTTATTAGTGGTGATTATCATTCAACTACTATTTGTATTAATTACATTATCCTTTCTTACTCAAATTGTATTACATATTGAGATTTCTTAATTACCTCATTTTCTTGGGTTTTAGCTAAATTAGGACAAGTGACAAGACCCTCCTTGTTTTAAGGCTGTGTTTAGGGAGGGATTATGAGCATACATTTTAAAATGAACAATGTTCCAAAAAGTTTATATCATGTTGATGAAAAAAGTGTTACTATCCAAAAATTTGGTTTCTCTTTATTACTTAATTTTAAACTTTTAAGAATCTTTCTTTGTAACGATAGCTAAAATCTGAATTTTTAAATTTCAAATCAATAGCTAAAATTCATTACTAATGTAATAGTAATAATATAAAGGATCTGACTAACCAGTACCCTTAAGACATTTTTTAAGTATATTAAATAAAGAAAATATTCAACATTTCAATTTTTAATATATTTTCAATGTATTAAATACACACATTTTAATAAAAATTTACCACTTTAATTACTTAAAGAGTACTCCAAAGACACTGGTTAGCATTTCCCTATTATAAATTACATATAGAGATTGTTATGGTTATTATGGGTCATGTTTAGTGGAGTCCAGGAAGACCCTCCACAATCCACATGGCTTTGTTTGAATGGAGCCTCTATTTCAACTTAAATGCTCTCAGAAGTGTTCATCGTGTCAAACAGCTAAGCTAATACCCTTTATCACGTGATGGTTCTTCACTCACGTGCATCATGCACATGGTGATTTCAACCATATCACACAACTGTAATGCATAAATGTTTTTTAAGAAATACAGAGATAAATTATGTAAGTTAATTGATAGCTTTGTAGTATTTAATAATATTAATATTTTATATTTATAAAATTTTATTTTTTATTTAATATTTATTTATTTTATAAATTAAGAAAATAAAGATTAAAAAAAATTATGTGAGGAGTTATCGTAAACTACATGCAGACAGGTAGTTGCAATAAATAAATACTTTAAGGCTCTGATAACTAAAGTCAAACTTTGAATTTATAGCACATACTAGTTTATACTAGAAGACAGAAGTTATAATTTGATCAACTGTTATTGTTCATTTAATTCATTCCGTTTATCTATCACAAAAAATTAATTGAGAATGGATTTGTTTCATTATCTAATCCATTCAACCTATTTAAAAAATCTAATAAAATATTTTTAATCATACATTAATTTTATAATAATATAAAAAAAATATTTATATAATGTATAAGTTAAACCATCGAATTTAATTAGAATGAACAATAGTATAAAATAACTTTATATTGTCAGAATTAGACATTAGTAAAATGTTAACTTTTATTTTAACTACCTATAAAATAAAGCAAACGGATGATAGTGATAAATGATAGTGATGAATTGATCGTGACAGTGCATATTAATCAATCTTTGAATAATTATAATATAGATAAAAAAATTTAAAAAAAGTTGTATTTTATATAAAAATGATAATTAATTAAAACAAACAAATTATTTTTAAACATCTCACTCCTTCTCTTAGCGCCAGATTTTAACATCCTAAATTATTTGTTAAAAGTATCAAGATTTATAATCTTTTATAAAAAAAAAATAGTAACAAACTCGTGCATATGCACGAGTTCTGGTCTAGTACACGCATTTGTTTATATAATATATTTATTTAAATAGAAGGTTAAAACAAATATTTAAATCAATACTAAATTTTTCTATATATAGAAATATTTAAATCAATATTAGATTTTTTTTTCTCGTATATCATTTTTGAATCATAAATATCATCTTTCGTATATATGAATATTTATATCAATAATAAATTTTTCTCGTATACAAATATTATTTATGTTTAGGTATCATTTACAACAATATCTGAATCAATAGTAAATTTTTGTATATAAAAATATTTAAAACAATAATAGATTTTTTTTCGGTATACCATTTTGGAATCAAAATTTAGGGGATCATAAATACTATTTTTTGTATATAAAAGTATTTAGATCAATAATGGATTTTTTTCCCGTATACAAATATTATTTATGTTTAGGTATCATTTACAAAAATAACTGGATCAGTAGTAAATTTTCGTATATAAAAATATTTAGATCAATAATAGATTCTTTCTTGTATACCATTTATGAATCATAAATATTTGGATCATAAATATCATTTTTCCTATATAAAAATATTTAGACCAATAATAGACTTTTTTTCGTATACAAATATTATTTATGTTTAGGTATCATTTATAAAAATATCAAGATCAATAGTAAATTTTCGTATATAAAAATATTTAGATCAATAATAAATTTTTTTCCCGTATATAAAAATAACACCGTTTATAAAAATACATGAATCAAATATATTTTACCCGTACACAAATATTAATTTTTTTGTAGGCATCATTTATAAAAATATTTAGATTAATATTAGAATTTGACTTTGACCCATAAAAAACATTTGACATATAATTAGACTAATAACATATATTTTAGAAATTAATTTACTTGTGAATTAAAAAAATAATAATAATAATCATGCATCGAAAGTGTATAAATATTTTACTCATGCAAAAAGTAAATTTTTTTTAACACAAAATACTCTTAAAATAGTATAATTTAGCTGTAAAAATATAATTTAGTTGCAAAAATAAATTTTAAATATAAAATACCTCTAAAATAATGAGGTGAGATATAAAGACAAAAAGATAAAATATGTTTGCTCCTCTCAAAGTCTCAGGTTCGAAACCCGTTAGGTTCAAATTGCTTATTAAAAAAATAAATAAAATATGTTTTTGTGAAACTCCCCTGTGAGAAACCTTAAGCGTGCATGAGTTCCTAGATTTTTTCAACTTTTATAAGGACATTCCTCGAGTCCCTCCTTCATGTAATTGTGCAAATATGTATTAACCCGTTTCAAAATAGAAAAAGGTTAATTTGAATAAAATTTTGTTTAAAATGAGATGATGCTTTAATGTTTCAATTTAGGAGTTAACGAATGTGAAAATACAGTTTTACTAAAGTGAGAGGAGAAAGGAGGATTTTGTTGGCTAAAAGGTGTTTCAAATTCTAGAATTAGGATACTGCAAAGCATCCTTTAGTTTCACTAGTACAAAAATGTTAATTTACACCCGTTTTTTATTAAATTTACACCCATTATTTTTAATAAAAATCGGGTGTATATCCACAGGGTGAGAAATGTCTAACGAATTTACACCCGTTATTTTTAATAAAAATCGGGTGTAATTGGACGTAATTACGTTTTTAATTACACCCTGTTTTAATACAAATCGGGTGTAATTGAGCGTAATTACGTTTTTAATTACACCCTGTTTTAATAAAAATCGGGTGTAAATGGGCTTAATTACGTTTTAATTACACCCTGTTTTAATAAAAATCGGGTGTAATTGAGCGTAATTACGTTTTTAATTACACCCTGTTTTAATAAAAATTGGGTGTAATTGGACGTAATTACGTTTTAATTACACCCTGTTTTAATAAAAATCAGGTGTAAATGGACTTAATTACGTTTTAATTACACGTTTTATTAAAAATCGGGTGTAAATGGACTTAATTACGTTTTAATTACACCCTATTTTAATAAAAATCGGGTGTAATTGGGCTTAATTATGTTTTAATTACACCCTATTTTAATAAATATCAGGTGTAAATATGTTCTTAATTACCCCTTATTTTAGTAAAAATCGGGTGTAAATACGTCATTTATGAATGAACAATTATATCTATTTACACCCTATTTCATAAACACCATTTAGTTATATTTTATTTTCAATCATAATATTGTAAATACTATAAAATCATACACATAAAAATCATATTTTAACTAAGTCAAAATATTTTTAATATTAACCAAAAAGTATACAAAATCATGTACAGTCATAATATTTCAAGTATTATAAAATCATACACATAAAAATTATATTTTAACTAAGTCATAACACTTTCTTCATATATAATTTTACGCCTTGCTTGACGGTTAGCTTCGGTGTTCTCTAATTCAATTGAATCCAACTGCTTTCCACATGTAGCATTGGATTTATCCATGGCCAAAATACCACGTCCTGGCGAAGCAATTGTTTTCTGTATGCAAAAAAACAAGACACAAGAAATTATTACAAGAGCCACATGTATCAATGGTAACCATACCGAGCCGTTGATAGTGCCCCTCCGAGAATATGACAAAAATGCCCGTTCAAGAAACACAGAACGAGGACTATCAAAATCACTAGTTGTCTTAGAAGACCTATTCCTTGAGTGAGCTACAGTATGAGTATCTACACAACAATGTTAAACCCATTAATTTATTATCGTTTCCTCTTTCTCATAGAGATAACTTAGTTATATAAACTAAAAACAAAATCCAAAATTCTACATTTCTTAAACAAATAAACCTCGTACACGATTCACCAGCTGCGGTGTTTCGACCGACAACAAATTCTACATTTCTTAAACAAATAAACCTCGTACACGATTCACCAGCTGCGGTGTTTCGACCGACAACAATAAACGACATAGCAACTCTCATCAAGTTGTCGTTCAACAGAGCCATGGAGATCATCACTACCAACAGAGTTATTCCACGCGGGGACAAGCCATGGCACGTGACAGTGTTGTTGTGGACATGAAAGGGTTAAGAGAAAGAGAAGATGGTGAAGTGGTTAAGAATAATATTAAAATGAAAAATGGTAATGAGGGGATTAAGGTTTTTGGAGATGCTAAGGTTGGATACTATGTTGATGTTGGTGGGGAACAACTGTGGATTGATGTTTTATATGAAACACTTGAATATAGACTTGCACCTGTTTCTTGGACAGATTATCTTTACTTGACTGTTGGAGGAACACTCTCTACTCTAATGCTGGAATTAGTGGACAAACCTTTCGTTATGGACCTCAAATTACTGTTCATCAATTGGATGTTCGCTCTGAAACCCTATTACCTTAAATGGTCCGAATTGACATTTATAAACTTAAGAAAAAGACAGTTTTAAGAAAAAAAAGCTGAGGAATTTCGCTCTGAAACCCTATTAGGGTCTGCGACAGTGGTTTGGACTGGAGCCTCAATTAGAGGCCACTGTAACCGCTATTGTTGATATTTCTTCATCCGTGAAAGAATGGAATTACAAAGTATGTCAGAGCTGTGTTCTTTTTATTTTACTAGCTCTGTTTTTCACTTTCTTCATCTAAAAGTATGAAATAATGTGTTAATATTTCTAAGTATTCCTAACTCATGAGCCATTACCAGAAAACAAGTTATTTCTAGCAGTAACCATTTCAGAAAAACCCATAATAATAAACATACCAGAAGTTCCAGATTTAGCTATGGTCCCCAAATTCTTTATCAAATCCTCCTTTGTCATACCAATACCTCTGTCTCTAATAGATAGAATTTTCTTTTCCTTATCTAACTTAATCTGTTGCAGTACATAATACAATTTAGTTTCACTAAATAAACTACAAAAACAGCAATAAAACATATTTCACAAATCGCCGTCATAATTTACAAAGAAATAAACTATAGAGAAATAATTACTAAAATAGATAGAAGCTTATAAATAAATATTTAGCTAAACTAACCTGGATTTCAAGCTTGGCGTTGTCACCTTCACCCAAAATCTCTTTAACAGTTAGAGAAAGGAACCTAATCTTGAACCTAATCTCTTCAGGTCATTTAAGAGTGAGAGGTTGATTGAAAGGGTGATGATTTTCCCAAACAAGTTTAAACATTAGAGCTTTAGGACTTTACTTTTACATAAAAATGAAACGTTAACTCATATGGTTGCCAGAACTTAGTATAATAATTTAAAGTTCATTTCTTGTATTTCAAAGTATGGTCGAATTAGAGTTTTATAATTCAGCAAGAGTCATCCCTCAAGTATGCCACATACTACACACTTCCCTCACCAAAGAGTGTCTCTCTCAATCTTCCCTTGCCAAAGAATTTAGATATTTTTCTTCAGCTAAGTCTTATAATGTGTTGTTCTAATTTAACAACAATAACATACATTGCTTAAGTAAAAGGAACCATCACTCATATCACTCTAACTATAACGGAATTAAATTGACATTTATAATATCATTAAACATTAAACATATATCAAGCTTTCATTGAATTAGTACAATTTCACTCGGTTCTTTTCTTTTCAACTTCAACAGTCATACCTGAAGTACAATTTCGTTTCTTTTCAACTTAATTCACTTGCTTACTTGAGTTAAAATGGAAATTTATCATGGTAAAGTGCAGGAAAAGTAGATTGAGAAACCAAATTTCCAGTTTTTCTTTTTTAAATAACCAAATATACTAAAAACACTCACATCCGAGCACAAGGTATACCCGAAAGGAGGAAAAAATAGATTACAATGGACATACTGCAACATAAACCAAAACAGCAGCAGAGCTAAAAAATCAAAGGGAAAAAACCAATAGCTAACAAAAGCTCCTAACAAAGGGAAAAGACTCAATTTCCGTTTTTTCATTTGAAGTAGCAGAACTGGCAATTCCAGTGTCTTAATTTATCAAATAGAAGGTCAAGCCATCTTAACAGCAAGAGTAAATACCAAACCACAATAAAACCTATGTAAAGTTACTTAAATGCACAAATTTTACATTTTAATTCATCAAACATATTACAAAATTTATGTACCTTGTGTCCTCTGCTTTGCTTCTCGACTGATCCTTGATTTGCAGTCTGTCCTTGCTTTCCAGCCAGTCTTCAACCTTTTGAGAAAACAATCTAGTATTCATGTTGGCAGCGTCAAGCTTCTCTTTAATTTCCTTATTTTCTTCATTCAAATAGACGATAGTATCTTGTGCTTCATGCAATGCACCCTGTAACTCATTAATCAATCTACTCATTCTATTATTTTCTTCTAGAGTTTCATCCTGAACTTTCTTGGTCTCAAATAAATCCTGTTCCAAGGCCATCATATCAAGCTTCATAGTTTCAACTTCAAACTGAGACTCCATGGATGAAAATGGTTCATCCAGTTTCTCCACGGACAATGCTGATAGCTCTAACTCCGCTTCTTTAGTCTCTAGCTCACGAATCAAAGAAAATTGCTTTGAATTGGAGATATTCAGTTCCTCCCTTAAGGTGAAAACTTCTTTTCGTAAATCTTCCATCTCCTTGAACTTCAAATCAAGATCGCAAGCATGCTCTTTTAGATAGTTCACTTCCGTGTTTTTTGCACTGAGTTGATCCCGAAGATAATCTGTATAAAATAAAAAATAAATCATGCCAATTAAAGAGCACCAAAACCTCAAAATTAAATATGGGAATCAAATACATATTGAAAGGAACTCCATTCATTTCTAGGATTGGATTTTTAAAGTCTGTACATACTTCTGTCCAAAATATTCTGACTTCCTTCATTTCAGACCTCCTTGTCATTGAATATATTGTTATCTCAACTAATAAGATTCAAAATGTTAGAAGGTTTTTCTTCCCACATATTTTGATGTCTCGCTACAAAAAACGCCATGTCTAATGTTTCATAAAATCATTAATTCAAATTAAAAGCGATTGAAAGATAACCCTGAAGCAACATGTACAACGAGGAATAAAGGGCCACAAGCAGATCTAATTACCTTCGATTTCGAGAGAAGTTTGCCACAACTTTCTTAATAGATGTTTCCTTTGCGCCGGTTGAAGTTTACAACCAGTGCAATACATGAGATCCTAAACCTTTACACCCTATCAAATTCAAAACACTCATGTGTAAAGAGAGATACTACATGATGAATACAATTTTCCTTTATACATAATCAACAAATGAAAGCCCGTACAGAACTAGCATTCAAAATGAGGTATATATAAACATTTTCAGGCAAATTTCCAAGACTAGTCGGAATTGAACCACTAAAATGATTATGAGACAAATCAAGATTTCCTTGCAAACTCGACAATTTTCCAATGTCACTAGGAATCAAACCATGAAAATCATTGAAAGAAAGATCAAGCTTTTCAAGAGAAGACAAACCAGCACCAAATCCATTAGGAAAAAAGCCAGTAAAATTGTTCCTACTCAAAACAAGAGCTTTAAGTCTCTTACATTCAAGAACTGAATCAGGAAATGACCCGTTAAAGAAATTCTGAGACAAATCAAGAGTTTGAAGGTACTTAAGATTCTGAATCTCATTTGGAACAGACCCGGAAAAGGAATTTCCATAAAGCACCAAACATAAGGTACAAATTTTCGCCACTCGACCATGTTTATTTTGCCATCTTGGTTCAGGTCAGCGTCCATGAAAGTCTGGCCATGAAAATTATAATGGTGAAATGGCGCACAAATTTTACAGCCAATGGAAATCTATGGCAATTATAATTGTTACAATTAACTAGTTCATATAGTATAGTAGAGCCTAACTTGATAAAACATAAATAACAGTTTAATAAATGCATCTAAAAAACATACCAAATTGGTGAGTTGAGAGCGGTGGGTCAAGCGTCGACCGGCAGTCAGTGAGGGTAATAATCCCATACTTCTTACAACTATTCTTGTTACCATGTGCTGCCATTAATCCTGCTGCTGTTATTGCTCCACACACCGATAGGGAGGTTAGCGAAAATCCCGAGCCAACGGTTGTATGCTGGAGATGAGAAGCGAGATTGTGGCTGAGCTCATGGATTGCCAAGAACAGATTATGGTTGAGAAATGAACCGAAAAAATAAGCTACTAGAAGTATCTTCAGCCATCCTGCATCCTTAAGTACAATAGCAGTACCAAGCTGAAGTAAAACAACAATACTAATCTGCAAAAAAAAACAAAACAATTCCAAAGATCATCAACATGCAACCTATCATATTCAATCCAGACAAAATACGTTTCAAATCTCTACCACAAACTAATATCATCTGCATTTACAGTTTACAGAATCTCCAACTGTAGAACCAATTCAAAGTTGTTAACTTAGTTTTTTGTGGTCCCTATAATCACATGTCAACTTGAATTTTAATATCTTTAACAGCTTTTCATAATAAGGGTGTGTGTTCTCTTAAGAATTTAAGACAGATCCCACATCTTTATGTCTCTTTTAAAATATGGATTTCACAATCAACATCAAATTCGACACTAACATGAATAATCAATGTACCTCAACTAAAACTGTTACATAGACTAGACACATTGAATATTCAATAAACCTAAAATAATTGAATACAACCACATGTGTCGTGTCGGTGTCTAACATCAACGTGTAATAATTCAAAATACTAGAAGCAAGTAAATGCAACCGACACGAGAGCCTAAGAGACGCTTGGTGTCAGACACCTAGATGCCTTCAACTTAAAATGTCAACTAAGAACCAACTCTTAATAATAATATAAAATAAGTGATCTTGCCTATAAAATACAAACATCAGAAACAACACTGATCACTGTCATAATTGGCCATCATGAATGATATCTTCCTGGTGTGAGTTAAACACAATGACTAAATATCATGAATTCATTCGACTATTTTAAAAAGTTTTATAACATCAACAAATCAGAATAAATATCTATGAAACACATACACATAATACTAATGATAAAGAGGAATTACGAATTGGTACCTCAAAATCGAGGATGGAATCGAGATCGATACCAGATTTTACATTTTTTAAGCTTTACACTATAAGTTGTGTCAATCCAGTTGTCTACTGTTAGTTACAGGTTGTTATGTGTTAGAAACTCAGCCAAAACACTCACCTTAAAATGTGATGCTAAAGATGCAGGGGTTGGTTGAAAGAAGATGGAGATTTAATCAATACAATTTGTTTGGACCTATACAATGAATTTGCATCATTTCAAACAAAATTACACATAGCAATAGGAACTAGTTTCTGAGTATAAAACCCTAATTCTTCAGCTACCAATGTCGCTCAAAGTATAAAACCCTAATTCTTTCTTACCAATGTCGTCACGAAATGGTTTCCTCTCAGCTTCGTTATCGTCACTGCGAAATGGTTTCTCTCAGCTTCGTCGTCACTGCGATAGTTTCCTCTCAGCTTCGTTGTCGTAACTGTTTCGGTGAAGTGAGAGTGAGCGATGAGAGCTTCGTTTTTCAGTGAGCGAATGGTGTCGTCACAGCAAGTTGAAGGGTATCGTTTGACAAAATGGGGTTTAGAGAAAGGATTTCGTGAAGCCCAAAATCAAACTTCGCACAAACCCAAAATCAACCTCTTTTTCCAATCAAACTTCGATGAAACCTCAAATCACCATTGCCATTCATTGCCTGAAGTAGCGCGCTAAAGAACAGAGTTAGATTGAAAAATGGGTTTCTTGAAAGAGTTCAAAATACGTTTCGTGAAATAAGTTGATTGCAATTACTGTTTGAATAGGAAATAGAGAAAGTATTTTATTATGTTAATAAATTTAAAGTATTATGTTTAAAGTATAATGTTTCACCTATTAAAATTTAAAATTAAAAAAAACAATTACATATTAATTTACACTCGTTTTTTGTTTAAAAGGAGTAATTGAACTTTGATTATAATAATATTTTTAATTTAAACCCGTTTTTAGAATATAGGGTGTATATTGTCAACTCATAATATTTAAAATGACATGTTATTTACAAAATTGCCACTATATTTCTAATTTACACCCGTTTTTAGTATAATGGGTGTAAATTTTAAAATTGTATTAATCTATTTGTACTAGTGTTTAGACTATTGAATCCAAGAAATATTTTTACTTTGCTCCGTTGCTCGCTCCGTCTCACATTGACTAACTCAGATATATATTAAAAAATATATATAAAAATAAGAGAGATAATAATATTTTTACTATAGTATCTCTAATTATGTATTGAGGATGATGAAACTTTTATTAATTAAAGGATAGAATTTGAAAAAATGTATTGAAAATTGAAATGGATCATTCATTTTGGAATACTATTTTATTCTAAATGAGTCATTCATTCTAGGGCAGATGGATTATCATTTAAAAATATTTCTTAGGAGTAGAAGAAGAAATGACTTAGATATTGTGAAAGATATGAAACAACTTATAAAATGACGAAGTCTCTAGATGTCACCTCTCCACAAATGATGATAATAGGTTCTAATCAACCCTCTTCAAATTGATTCTTTGGAATGAAGGTAAATCGCAGTCATCCAACTAAGCTTGTAACACGGGTGGGAGATATAATGGAACATGTTTTATCAATTTACTCTCATGTGTTGCAACCAATAATTCCTTCTTCAAACCTCATTTCTCAAAAAAATTTAAAGTATACATTATAAAATATAAATGATAATTAAAATTAAAAATTATTCAAACAAGTAAACATAATTATTTACCTCTATGTGTCATAATCAAAGAGTAACATGATGCTTGTACCATATTAGAAGAGATGTATCGTGCAACTCTGTGGAAAATGATGGTGTTGCTCCTCATGTCCACGTTGGATGATCTTACGTTGCATCCTCGATTATGCACCACTAGTAAAAAAAATTATAGACAATTCTGGAAAAAAAAGCATTCCCAGTCACTTACAAGCGTGTAATCCAATGGAAAAAAAATGAATATTCTCGAACTACTTACTCTTAAGTCATTCGGTGAAGAAAAAATGAATATTAGATCACTCAACATTAAGTCATCTGGTAGTGAAATTTTTTACATTGAATTACTTAAGTATAATTTGTCCAGTAAAGATCATAGAAATTCAATAGGATTATTTACTTGAAAGTCTTTTGAGAATTTATGTGGACCAAACAACTTCCTTGTCTTCCGATACGTACAATTGCATCAAATTCTCTCAACTATAACTTGTGGACTGGATTACTTAAAAGAGAAATAAGATTTTTTTTAACTCTTTAATTAAGGGTATAATGGTCAACTCAAATAAATTGTAGAGGTGAAGAAGGGATAATTAATGGGGTTTAGAATAAAATTTCCCTATTGTAGAAGAATGTGATTTTAAGGAGTTGTTATTCCCACCATTAGTGGTGAAAAGTCACCCTTAAGAAACTCGAAAATGCTATTGGAATAGTATAAAAGTTAACCTCTTGACGCTCATATACACATTAAAACACTTTGTAAGTGAGACACCCCCGTTTTGCCAAAAAAATAGTGCAAAAGCTAACCTCCTTATTGATGAAAGGATGAGTCTGTAGGTTAAGTTTTAGACTAATTTCTAGACATATTTAAAACTCATGACAGTGTGATTATTTCCCCACTATTAGTGGATAATATGAAAGTTAACTTCAAAATTTACCAAGTGAGAAAATGAATATAGCACCACCTTGCATGTATTCTCCATTTCATGATTATACACCATACTTCCAAAATCCTACAAAAATCTCCATCATTTCTCAACCAGGTTTTGTACTTCAAAACTATACTTTTCTAGTTTTCACATCAAAATAAGTAAAAGAAGTTGGAATTTAAGGTAATTTATATGTATTTTCTTCCTCGTTGCTTGTGAGAATTTGGTTGAGCCGTTGAAAAATGAACGTTTCGTCTGGATTATAACTTTCAGATATTTTGCATGTTGCTCCGAAAGTTTGATTTCGGAATATTTTATGTTGAATTTTAATTTTTAATTATGTAATGATTGGATGTAGCTATGGTGGACCGTGGTACTATACCCAAAGCTATTGTGTCTATGGATGTTAACCCGATTGATGTCAAGGTAGATGTTGATAAACAATTTACAAATAAACTAGAGTTTGTGTTCTTGAATATATGCTCAAATAGATCCACACGAAGGCTGCAAAGTTGGGGTTCAGCATTGTAGTCGGGATGTCAGATTTTGGTTTTGATAGAAGAGAAACATTTGTGACAATGATATATAAAAGAAGTGGCAAGTACAGAAAACTTATCTTGAAATTGAAGAGGGAAGAAACTGGTTCAAGGAAATGTTAGTTTCCTTTTAAGTTGTGTAGGTGCCTTAAGGTGAATAATACATGGACATTTAATGTGGTTTGTGATATACATAATCAAGTTTTATGTTACAAGTTATCTGGTCATATTGCATGTCACTTTAATTCTGAAGATAATGATCTTGCTTTTCGCATGACATTGAACATGATGCAGCCCAAAAACATACTTGCTACTTTGAAAAGGAAATGACCTCATAATGTCTCAAATATTAAGCAACTATACAATGTTCGTGCCTGAAACAACAACGCGGTAAGAGGTCCAAGATCTGAAATGCAACAACAGTTGAAGCTTTTGGATGATGATCATTATGTATCTAAATACATAGTGTGTGAGGATGGAGAAATTGTTTGAGATATATTTTGAACTCATCATGATTCCACCAACTTGTTCAACAAATTTTTCACTGTGCTGATAATTAATTTAACACATAAGGCCAGCAAGGAGTGGCGAAGCCAGAAAATTTGTGAAGCCTGGGAAAAATTTTAGAGACAACAAATTCACATGAGATGAATCATAACTAATGGAAATCCGTAAATGAGAATTAAAAAACATAGGCAGACAGATTTAACATACAATGCAAGTGGAGTAATTACAAATTCGTACATGAGTAATAAGGAGAAAAGTTACCGCTTACCTTCATTTGAAGCCTTAAGAAATTGACATAATCCAAAATCATCCTTTCTTCTCCATTTTTTTCAAGGTTCTACAAAAATCACCACAAAGTTGCAAGCTTCATCTTCAATTCAAGTTCATCACTCAAGAATCATTACAAGTTCACAAGCATTCATCATAAAGAAAATCCAACAATAAAAATTCATGCAACGACATCGACAAAACCACAAGTTTCTCTCAAATGACATTGTGACAATCCCTTAAGTAGTCTACCTTTGTTTAACAGCTGAGAGAATATTTAAATGAGTTTCTACTACTTTTTCTCTACTGACATGATGAGCTTATAGGAAAACAATGTAAAAGTTATGCAAACCAGACAAATGGTGCATAAGTTATTAATCAAGAACAAAACAAAATTAACATGTTAGGAGATAACTCAATATATAATAAAGGCTAATGTAAGTAATGGAGAAGGAGAAAAAAATGTGATTGCCTTTTGTTCAACACCATAAACTGAAACATTTCTTAGTAGGATAAACAGTATAGGAAGCCAAAGAATAGAAGATGAGTTGATAAAAAAACATGTTTAACATTGACATGCTAGACTTATAATACATTAACATATGAACTTAGTTCAGTAAAAAAATATTTCAAGACAGATAAACAAAAGAACGTAGTTTAGTCATTCCATCGAACACTTGACATGCAAGTACGAAATGGTAAATACGTTAGGAAATTTGGCACCACTGACAAACTAGAATTGAACAAAAATCACACAACAGCAATCAAAGAAGATAGAAGAAAGAAGATTGTAACCGATAGGATCTTCTACTTGGCGATGGTGATTTTCGCGGTAGCAGCTTTCAAGAATGAAGTTTGAGGAAGAAGAAACCAAACCACAATCGCTTCTTCCACCGAGATAAAGGAAGGAAGAGCCTGGGAAACCGCCCGTCCTCGTCGGGCGTTGGCTTCGCCCCTGCCAGCAAGTACATGTTTTCACTTTTGGAAAGTATTGGTGTTACTTTTACAGAGATGTCTTTTTTAGTTAGGTTTGCATTTTTGGAAAGTGCGAAAAAATTACTATGTTACTTGGATATTAGAAGTGTGTCGGACTATGTTGAAGGACCAAGAAAATATGCCACAAATAATTGTCACCGATCGCAACATAACACTAATGAATTTGTTTGCAAAGGTGTTTTCTACATCATATGCATTATTTTGTAGGTATCATATAACAAAAACTGTAAGGAGTATACTCAAGTCTGCAGTAGGTACCAAACAAATCAAGGGTGAAAATGAAAAATGGTCAAAGTTTGTGTGATATTGGAAAGGATAATGGATGTCTTAAATGTTTTAATATATAAATTATTTTACAAAAGAGTTATATGTCGAATTTGTAATACTATTCAGGAGAGTGTGAGAAATATCTAGATTTTTTGAAATATGTTAAAGGTACAATTCTAGATCAGATGAATGAGAAGATTGTTTAAGCTAGGAATGTTCAGGTTAAACACTTTAGAAACACAAAAAATAATAGAGTTAAATCTGCTTATGCTACATTGAAGAATTGGTTGAGAGATAGTAAATGTGATTTATGTAGAGGTTAGGACTCTATGAACCAAATGATCCAATAAATCAGCATAACTAGATACAAGTATCATGTTGTTGTAGCATTACAATATTAGAACAAAGATTCAGAGACAACAATCTTTATTCACAATTGGTGGGAAATATACCTCGAGCGGAATTGAATGTTATTTATCATGAAGCGAATCTAGCTGAGAGAATAGTTTCAAAGAAGATGAAACTTGATAGACCCATACGAATGGATAAGGTATACATGCATTGGAAAAGACTTTGGATTGATAACGCCCCCATGTTGTTAACAAAATCACCACAAAATGTCTTTATAATCGTATCTCACATTTGTATGCTTCAACAAGAGAGACCCCCTATTGAATTTAGATTCACAGAAATAACATGTATTGTCGATCTAAAATCCACACTAGAGAATCTGTTGGGATACCCAGACAATCGAAGAGTTGTGAAGCTCTATCATCGTTCACCCTTTATTGACAATGAAGGAAAGACACATTTCAACAAGTTTGAGCTGAAGAAAGATGGAACTTTATCTCTTATATGAAGTACGTTTCACCGTCATGAAAGAAAAGGTCTAATCGAGGTAGATATGACATTTGCAAGATCGACTGAAGATATTTTAAAAATGTTGAAACACCATCAACCATCTTTTGACGATGAAATGTAAATTTATATGTAAGTTAACGAAAATCTATATGATGTTAGGTATTTTATATATATTATAACAAAATTATGTTGTTCTTCTCATTTCAGCAATTGTTTCTGGTGTGAAATAACATGAAGGATTTCCAAAATAAACTTCAATAAAAAAATACAAAGATTAACTCTATCCTCTGGTCAAATTTTTTCAACTCTATTATGGTCAAAGTTGAGACTTGATTGTGATTGCATTTTTGGTGCGTCGGAAATTTAATTTCCAAATTTTAAAAGTATTATTGATTTTTCACCATGGTGGATGAGCACGATTAAGATCATCTTCAATGGTAGTTTCTTCTATTGAGTTCTCCACATGTACCATTAATTTAATAATTAAATATTTAAAAAATTGCCATGTCATAATAGAGTTGCATTGCAATGCAATAACTAAAAGATTGTAGTACCCAATCAAATCAAGTTATGAGATAAAGTTGTGGGACCCATATCAGATTTTTATTAAAGTTAAAATTAAATAAATTCTTTTAATATGATGTGGCTTAGTAGGTCCCATAAAAAACTCAAATGTAAGTTGCACCATTGAAGATGCTCTACGGGTGCGAAGAGTAATACTTATAATTTTATTCCAAAGTCCAATCAACTTCATCTTGAATAGGCCCATCATCAACTAAAATAAAATAAAATAAAGCTCCATAAAATAAGCAGCCGCAACCATTTCCCCCCTACCGTCAGAAACTACTTGGACTCGCTCTGAACTCACCTCCCCGGAAACGCTACCGGGCTTCCTCACCGACCACCGCGGGAAAAATTCTACCAGGTTTTTCTTCATCTTCCTTATTTCTCTATCACTCTATCACAGTTCCACGACCGCAATCAACAACATAGCTTTCAGTACCCTAAAACCGAAACCACTCCGCCTCCTCTATAAACCTAATCACCCTCTCAATTTTCCCATTCCCTTCACTATTTCACAATTCACTTCAATGAAACAAATAAACACCAAATCCGAAGAACCCTGCATCACAGAAAACTCTTCATCTTCATCCATAAGCGTGAAATCCACCCCTGAAATCGAGAAAAAGTTTGTTCATAGTGTTTACGATGCAATTGCCCCGCATTTCAGTTCAACGCGGTTCGCGAAATGGCCGAAAGTTGCTGAATTTTTATCATCTCTGTCTCCAGGATCTCTGATCCTTGATGCAGGATGTGGGAATGGGAAGTATTTAGGTTTTAATCAAGATTGTTTTTTTATAGGATGTGATATAAGTCCTTCGTTGATTAAGATATGTTTGGATAGAGGACATGAAGTTCTTGTAGCAGATGCTGTGAATCTTCCTTATAGAACTGGTTTCGGCGATGCTGCGATATCTATTGCAGTGTTGCATCATTTGAGTACTGAGAGTAGAAGGCGAAAAGCGATTGAAGAGTTGGTTAGAGTTGTTAAGAAGGGTGGTCTTGTTTTGATTACGGTGTGGGCGGTTGAACAGGAGGATAGCTCGTTGTTGAATAAATGGACTCCGCTTGCTGATAAGTATGTTGAAGAGTGGCAAGGATCGGGGAGTCCGCGGGCTGCTCGGCTAACTTCTTCGCCGTCGTTGGAAAGTATTCCGGAAATTGAGGAGAGTAGCTTGGGTGGTGGCAATGTGTCTGAAGTTTTGGGGGATTTGAGGGAAGAAGAGAATGGGAAGAATCAACAGGAGTATTTCGTTCCTTGGCATTTACCGTATCATCGCGCTGAAGTTAGTGGTGCTTCTGCTCATGCTTTGGCTACTGGTCTTGCTACTAAGGATGACATAAAGGGTGCTGTGGTTTATAATAGATATTATCATGTTTTTAGTGAAGGTGAACTTGAAAGGTAATGTCACTTCTTTCGATAGATTTTTCCATATAAATATGAAACAAATCTTGATAATTGCTTGTTTATTTTATCATAACTCATAAGTTTTAAACTCCTCCTTCATTATAATTTTCCATGTGAAATGAAACTAATCTTTAATCCATTGCTTGTATAGTTTATCATAACTTGTAAACCATTGGGCGAAGTCTTTGGGTGTAATAGTTTATTGAGAATCTTGTTATAGATAGTGTTAGAGAATATTTATGCTATGAAATAAGTTACCCAATACCCAGTTGGCGTGCTTGATCCTGGATGTCGATTCCACATTCCACTATTTATTAGAGGATAAGGATTTTTAGAAGTCATTTGATAAGTATAAGAATTGGTTTTGAAAAGTAACAAAGAAGAGAATCAAGTATTCTAAAATAAACAATCATACATCTTCTTAGCTTCATTTAGTTAGTTGAATATGAAGGTTCAGTGCAGCACAAATTTATAATAGCCAAATCTGAATGGTCCTGGTGTTTTTAAAAGGGTATGTTTCAATTGACTTAACAGTTAACATGCTTATGTGCAACATGGAATTCTCTTTTCTAAATTATTTTCATATCCTTTTGCAGCTTGACAAATGGAATAAGCAATGCTAGAGTTGTTGATCAGTTTTTTGATAAATCCAACTGGTGCATTATTCTAGAAAGGACCTTATGATAAAGGAAAAAACCCTCAGTTATTTATCAGGGAACAAAACTTTGCTACTGCTCCCTTGTCCAACTTATCATTCGCGATTGAATATAGTAGTCCTGAGAATAATATGAAAAAGGGTCAGCTGCTGAACTCAGACTATGTATGTTATTTCTCTGAGCAATTTATTGTCCAAATCAGGCTGCACTCTTCAAGCAACTCCGGCTTATTGTTTTTATTTTTAGTCCTTTTTTATTTGCAAAACCCAATTTTGATTGTAACTTGTAATGTTAAATCTGGAAGGACAGCACTGTTATGAATATGCTGGTGTTGTTGCTGGGTACTGTGTTTGCCCCAACAATGCTGAACATCTCTTAACCACGTTCAAAATAGGTGCAACAATTTATTTATGGTTGGATCTGTTTGTTTTACCATGAAATGCATCTTATTATCTGTGTCTCTTTCTCAAGGAATGTCAAACTCTCATAGGGCATAGGGTCAAGGGATCTCCTTTTACTCCCGGGCCGCAGAGGTTCAACTAATATTCAGTGCCTAAGTTTTTGACATATTTAGCATATATATGGAGAATGAGGGTTGAGAGGGTTAAGTTAGTAGCTATCAGAGAATGAGGGTTGAGAGTGAAGAATATGATACCTGACCCTCTAGTGGAAGAGGGTATTTATAGCCCCCAGCGCTGGGCCAAGGTTTCCTAATTGGGCCAAGTCCAATTGGAGGCCCACGTGCTAGGAAACTGCCAGAACGTCCTGTGCTAGGGCTGAGTCAGCAGGAGACTCACGTTCTGGATGAGCGTGGCGTAGGATTCGGAGGAGGTTGACCGGATCCTTCGCTGAAGCGTGACGCGTGGTCTTCGCGCATGGACAACTGGTGATGGTTATCAAGTAAATGGGCCCAAAATGCTTTGGGCTTGCTCGACTGGTGAGAAGAGCTGGGCCTGCTCGGCGCAGTCCAGAACAGGAGCCCCCCAAGTCATTAGTCTTGTGAGAGTGATGACTTTAACCAAGAGGCTGGCCGAGCAAGAGTACGAATATTGGTCTTCAGCAGGGTTCTCCTCGTATGCTTAGGTCGGCGGGGAGAGGAGTTGCTGCTGGGTAAAAGATCGAATAGTGATCGGCTGGTGCCCTCAGAAACCGGGGAGGTGGCCGTCCCTTGGTTCCCACTTGACACGTTTCGGTTGCTTCTTGTCAGCGTGAATGACAGGTGGCAGTTGTGGAGACTGCCATTATTGCAGCGCCGCTTTTAGGCATAAAAGCTTACTGCGCCCTTTGGGTTTTCCAAGTCGTTTTCATGACACGTGGCATCCTTATATGGATGGAGCCGCCTCGGGGGTGTAGGTAATGATGGCGCCTCCTAGGCTGCCTAGGCCATCATGACACCCTTTGACCTTCTTTTCCTATATAAGGAGTGAGAAGATCACTCATTTGTCACTTAGCATTTTCCAAACTTTCAAGATTCGTTCACAGCTCTCCTCTTCGTCTCGTACATCTTTCCTCCGCTCCTTCAAGTAAGTTCCTCGTCTTCTCCTTGCTTCTATTTAAGTTTAATGTTTTAGCTTTGAGCGCGGCGGACAGGATTGATGAGTGTATCGGGCAAGGTTCAAGAGTGTGCCGAGTAGTTCTAAGAGCGTTATTTTTTTTCATGCGCTTGCCGAGTAAGACTTGAGTGAGCGGGGCGAGAGTAGTAGAATGAGACGTCTAGCCTTATGATTAATCACGAATAGTTTGAATGTGCTGAGCGAAGGAGGTTGCATGCCTCGGTTAGGATATGAGTTTGCTGGAGAGCTGGATGAATTTACCGTCCATCGCTGGATGTGATCACCTTATTTTGCGAGCGCCTTTTTAATTTAGTTCGTCGGTATTCGGTGGTAGGCGGGATTCTTTCCTCGTCTCTTTTCCTCGCCCTTTCACTTGACTTGCGGTGGAAGGGTGGATTTGACCAGTCGAATTCACTATTTCCTCTGCTTTTCAGGTAAATGGCCGACGAAAACAAAGACGACGTCATCTTCGACATATCAGACGGGGACGAAGCTGTTGGTTGCTCGCAGGACGAGGGCATTCCCATCGTCGAGACTTCCCCGAGGGAACTTGAGGAATGGGTGGCCGTCGCTCTGAGGACGATCGCGTCGCGTTTCTCGACGCGTCCCAAGGAAGCCTTTAATGTCATCGAGGATCTTGACCAGGACGAGGAGCCTTCTTGGGGCGCCTTTGTGCCTAAATCTCATCAGAGGATCTGCTCGCAATTCCCTGGTCCTCGGTTCGCTATGTATGAGTTCGTCTTTAAGGAGGCTGGTCTTCGCATCCCCTTCACTCATTTGCAACGGAGCGTCTTCGGTTGGTTGCGTTTGTGCCCGTCCCAGCTTCGTCCCAACGCCTTTGCGTTCCTAAGGGCCTTTGAAATTGTATGTGGATTCTTGGAGGTCGAAGCGACTCTGGCTCTTTTCTTCAGAGTGTTTCATCTGCAGAGGTTGCGTGACCCGGACGGCAAGTGGAGTTGGGTGTCTTTTAAGCAGCCGAAGAAGCTGTTCGCCATTTATCAGGATTCTATCAAGCATTTCAAGAGTCGGTATTTTATGGTCAAGCCACTCACTCCTGAGGCCGAGAACCACTTGTTCGAGGAACGCGAGTACATTCAGGACGAAGTGAAGAAGGTGGGTCCGTCTGCTCGGTTCCCGTTAGAGTGGCAGCCTGATCACTTCGAGCGAGGGACCGACTATTATATCTTCCGGGATGAGGATCTCAACGAGCGCGATACAAGGGGGTTTCAGCGGCTCGCTTCTTTTGTGGACGGGTTCAGACCGGCCGTGTGCACCTATCCCAACGGGGACCCCTTATTCGAGGAAGATGGAGGTCCTATGCTGGAGCCTCGGTATATCAACACAAAAGCCGTCCTCGAGTGCGGGGGTTACGGGGATGCGATGATTTTGCTAGGTGAGATAACTATTTCTTGTTCGAACAATATCCCTTCGGTTCTAACTCTTTATTTTGCAGGAAAAATGGCCGACTTGCATGACAAGGTTGTGAAGATGAGGGCAAAGAATAAAGCAGCTGTCAAGCTGACCGTGAAGCGGACGCGGGTTGAGGAGGTTAAGGCGGCTGCCGCGGGCGCTCCTGATGGTGGCTCCCCTTCGTCGGTCGGGACGACTTCTGGTGGTTCCCCGGCTGGGAAAAACAAAGGAGCGAAGGGACCCCAGAAGTTCGTCATCTTATCAACGACAATCCCTCAGACAATGACATAGTGCTGCCCTCTTGTACCTTGCACAGGGGACTCTTTTCGAAGAAGAATGTTCTGCTCGAGCGCGAGGAGGTGAGGCACATAGTCAGACGGGACAGGGTGTCCCGAGACAAGGACTTGTCCGAGGATCTCGAAGGGATGATGAGGGTGGCTGCCTTGGCGTTGGCTCTCAATGCTCAGAGGGTCTGTCCTCAGAAGGATTATGATGCTTTGCAGACCAAGTACGACGAGCTGGAGCACGAATTTGAGAACTATAAGGACAAGTATGAGATCCAAAACGGCATTGTTGAAGACCTCTGCAAGGCGCATGACAAAATCCGGGCCATGGAAACCGAGGAAAAGAGACTCCGAGATCGAGTTGCCGATCTGGAGCAGTCTCACCTACCGGCTGCCGAGGAGGATGAGGATGAAAAGGCTTTGGCGACCCGCTCTCAGCTTCTGGGCAAGGTGAGGGAGCTGGAGGTTGATTGCGTTGCTACCTTGGGGGTTGGATTCAAGGCCGCGGTGGATCACCTGAAAGTTCTCAATCTGCGCTTGGTGACAAAGGGAATCGGTCCTTACAACAAGGTCGTGGACGGGCGGATCGAGTCAAATCCCGAGTTCGAAGACTGGGAAGATGAACAGGAGGCCCGGGGTGATGACGACGGTGCCGAGGAGGAGGACGGCGACGTCTGATCAGTTTCTTTTTCTTTGTGGCCTGCGTGCCAATGCTTTTGTGGCCTGCGTGCCAAGGTAATGTTAGTTGGGCGATGCCCGGATAATTTTTGGGGTCTGCGCGCCCGTAATTTTTGTAATATTTGGATATCTCCGGCCAGTTTGGTCGGTTTTTAATACTATTCTGCGCTGATTCGATGTTTATTGTTGAATATTTATGTTTGTGCTCGGCCGAGGTTTATAGCCCGGTAGTGTGGTGTACGGTCCGGGTGCGCAGAGCAGGTGTGCGCGATAAGCGAGCACGAGACCGCGGTCGGGGCCAAGTGCTTGCGGCGTGAACGGTCCCATCGCGAGCTGGGGTTCTGCCGTGCAGGTACTTCCGCGGCGGGTCTGTTTGTAAGGCTCGCCGCGTAGTCGGCCTCGCCTTCTGACAGGGGGTTCCGACTGATGCTATCGTGGAGCATACGCGCCCGTACCATGGCGCGAGTCCGTGTCCGGTCTTCCCTCGTGTTCGCTACGAGCGGTCGGGTAGCGTTAGGTTGTTTCTAACTGTAATAGCGTCTGAGTTTTTCAGCATTCCAGGGTCGAGCAAGTTTTTCGCCGAGAAGGTTCTCGAGGTAATACGCGCCGTTTTCGGTTTTATCGTAAACTCGGTATGGGCCCTCCCAGTTTGGGGCTAGTTTGCCTTCGCGCGAGTCTTTTATGTTTCGGCGGAGTACCAGGGCTCCAACTTCGAATTCGCGCTTGATAACCTTGGCGTTATGGCGTAAAGCTATCTGTTGTTTTAATTTTGCTTCTCGTAGGGAAGATCCTGCTCGGATTTCTTCGACCATGTCGAGTTCTTCCCTCATGGCTTCGTCGTTGAGTTCTTACTCGAGAGGGGACTCGGTTCGACGAGAAGGCTCCCGGATTTCCACAGGGATCACGGCTTCAGTGCCGTAGGTTAACCTGAACGGGGTTTCGCCTGTGCTCGAGTGAGGGGTCATCCTGTACGCCCAAAGCACGCTGTGCAGCTCTTCGACCCAAGCTCTCTTCGCCTCACCTAACCTCCTCTTCAGTCCTCGGAGGATGACTCGGTTGGCGGCTTCAGCTTGCCCGTTCGTTTGGGGGTGTTCGACCGAAGTGAAGTGTTGTTTCGTTCCGAGTTTGGCCACGAACTCTTGGAATTTCCTGTCCGTGAACTGGGTGCCGTTGTCGGTTATAATCGCCTGTGGCACCCCGAACCGGGCGAGTATGTTCCGCTTATAAAAACGAAGGACGTTTTGGGACGTGATTTTGGCGAGCGCCTCGGCTTCTATCCACTTAGTGAAGTAGTCGACGACGACCACAAAGTATTTATTTTGGTATGAACCGACCGGGAAGGGTCCGAGGAGGTCCATTCCCCAGGTGGAAAAGGGCCAAGGCGAGGATAAGGACTTAAGCTCGTTCGGTGAAGCTAAGTGCATGTCGGCGTGACGCTGGCATTTGTCGCATTTCTGGACGTGCTCTCTGGCGTCTTGCTGCATGGTCGGCCAGTAATACCCGGCCCTGAGAGCCTTTCTTGCGAGTGATCGGCCTCCTAGATGTTGTCCACTGATTCCCTCGTGTAGCTCTTGAAGGATCTCGAGGGCTTGTGAAGCATCAACGCATTTGAGGAGAGGGATGGAGAAACCTCGTCGGTATAGTTTGTCCTCGATGATTGTGTACGCGCAGGCTCGTCTTTTGATCGCTGAAGCTTCCTTTGAGTCGGTTGGAAGTTCGTCTTTTGTGAGGAAATTGTACACCGGGCTCATCCAGCAGTTGTCGTCCCCGATAGCGAGCACTGGTAGGGGTTGCGTGACCTTTTCTACACTCGGCCTTGATAGGATTTCCTGGATCACCGACTTGTTCCCGCCTTTCTTTCTCGTGCTCGCGAGTTTGGATAATACATCGGCTCGTGAGTTGTGCTCCCGAGGGATATGCTCTACTTCCGCTTTACCGAATTTTTTCATCTTATCTTTGACGAGCGTGAGATACTCGGCAAGCACGTCGTTCTTGGCTTGGTAGTCGCCGCTGATCTGGGATGCAACGAGTTGGGAGTCGGTGTAAATCTTAACCTCCAGAGCGCCCACATCTTCTACGAGTCTGAGGCCTGCTAAGAGAGCTTCGTACTCGGCCTGGTTGTTCGACGTGTTGAAAGAGAGGACTAAGGAAACCTCGATGATGAGCCCCTCATCGTTTTCCAAGATAATGCCGGCCCCGCTTCCTGAGCTGCTTGAAGCGCCATCTACGTAGATGGTCCACTTGTTCTCGGCAAGGGCCGGGGGGTTGGCGATCGAGGTCATTTCGGCTATAAAGTCTGCTAGCGCTTGAGCCTTCAGCGCCCTTCTGCTTTCGTATTGTATATCGAACTCGGAAAGCTCGAGGGACCATCTTAGCATTCTCCCGGCCATGTCTGGTCGACTGAGGAGTTGCTTGATGGGTTGGTCTGTTCGAATGACGATGGTATGGGCGAGGAAGTAGTATCTCAGCCTCCTGACAACTGTCACCAGGGCCAAGGCGATTTTCTCGATCTGCTGGTATCGTACCTCCGGTCCTTGTAGGGCTTTGCTGGTGAAGTATACGGGTTTCTGTCCGTCTTCAACCTCTCGGATCAGAGCCGCGCTGACTGCCTCGTTTGAGACGGCCAGGTAAAGGTATAGATGCTCGCCGTTATTGGGTCGAGAGAGGACGGGCGGTTTGGAGAGCACGTGCTTAAGGTGGGATAGTGCTCGCTCGCATTCCTCGGACCATTCAAAAGCCGCTTCTTTTCGTAATAACTTAAAAAATGGAAGAGCATGTTGAGCGGATTTGGCGACGAAACGGGATAGCGCCGTGAGCATCCCGTTTAAGACTTGGATGGATTTTTTGTCGTTTGGAGTGGGGAGTTCTGAGAATGCTCGGCACTTATCCGGGTTGGCTTCTATTCCTCGTTCGGTCAAATAGAAACCGAGGAATTTGCCTGCTCGTACACCTAAGGTGCATTTATCCGGGTTGAAGCGCATCTTGCAAGATCTGGCTTGCTCAAATACCCGCTCGAGATGGGTGGTGTGTTCGGTGTCTTCTCGGGATTTGACGATCATGTCGTCCATGTACACCTCGAGAGTGTCGCCGATCTCTCCTCGGAACACCTTGTTCATCATCCGTTGGTATGTGGCTCCAGCGTTTTTGAGTCCGAAGGGCATTACGTTGTAGTAATAGTTGCCCGACTCGGTCATGAACGCCGTGCACTGTTTGTCGCTCCTCGCCATGGGGATCTGGTTGTAACCTGAATAAGCATCCATAAAAGATAATAGTTTATAGCCGGCCGAGTTGTCGACCAGTCTATCAATGTTAGGTAAAGGATAGGCGTCTTTTGGACATGCCCGGTTAACATCAGTGTAATCAACACACATTCTCCATTTTCCATTAGATTTCTTAACAAGTACAACGTTTGAGAGCCAAGTTGAATACTTTGCCTCGGAAATAAAATTTGCCTCTAGGAGGTCTTTTACAGCTTTCTCGGCAGCTTCCGCTTTCTCGGGAGACTGCCGACGCCTACGTTGAACTACGGCCTTTGCGGCTGGATCAATGGAGAGGTGGTGGCAGGCGACCTCGGGGTCGAGTCCGGGCATTTCTACGGCGCTCCAGGCGAAGAGGTCGGCATTGGCTCGAAGGCAGGCCACGAGCTGCTTCCTCGGTAGGTCTGGGATGCCCTTACCGATCTTTACCGCTTTGTCGGGGTTGTCGCCCAGGGGGACAAGTTCGAAATCACCGTCTGGGACAGGTCGGACGGGATGAGCTGCCTTTGATCGCGTCTCTTCCCCGATCTTCAGTTCTTCTTCTGTAAACCGAGCGTCAAGGTCGACTGAGCTGACGTTGGTCGTCGGATGCTGGTCTTCTCGAGGATGCTTGTCTTCGGCCCTTGGCTTTTTGTTGGAGCTGGATGGAGGGGCAATCAGTTGTAGTCCCTTGACGGAGGCGTCGAAGATTCTCCTGACAGCTTCAATATCGGCGTTGATGGTGGCCACTCGTCCTGTTCTTATGTAGAACTTCATCTTCAGGTGGACAGTGGAGGGCACGGCGGTTAG
This sequence comes from Vicia villosa, assembly GCF_029867415.1. Classification (NCBI taxonomy): domain Eukaryota; kingdom Viridiplantae; phylum Streptophyta; class Magnoliopsida; order Fabales; family Fabaceae; genus Vicia; species Vicia villosa. Next base: position 80,228,936 of record NC_081182.1, read on the forward strand.
CTCGGCCAGAGTGGGGCGTCCGATGATGCAATTGTACAGGGTTTTGCAGTCGATCACCAAGAATCTGGTTTTAACTTGCCTGGAAGCCTCCCCTTCTCCGAAGGTGACAATCAGCTCGACGTAACCCCAAGGTTTGGTGGTGGCTCCGTTGAAGCCTTAGAGGTCCGAACCCACATAGGGAGTGAGGTGTGAGTCGTCTAGCTGGAGTGTTCGGAAGAGGTGGGAATACATGATGTCGACCGAGCTGCCTTCGTCGACCAGGACCCGTCGGACGTCGAAATTCGCCATTCTAGCTCGGACAAGCAGGAGAATTGTGGCGTTCGGAGCTCCGCCGGGCAGTTCTTCTAGGTAGAAGGTGATTGGTTCTGATTTTCCCCGGAACTTTCGCAGAGTAGGGCCGAGGTCTGCGTTGGCGCTGAGCAATTCATCGAACTTTCTCTTCACTGAACTGATGGTGAGGGAACCTGGATCGTCGCCGTTAGAGACGACCATGGTGAAGGGGAATCTTTCCCATTTGCTGAGTGCGGTAGATATCCCGGCTGATGGTATGAAATCTTCTGGACGGGTGACGGACAGGGCTACTTGCAGGGGCCTGTTATCAGGTGAGTTCCCCTCGTTAGAGTTTCGTTGGTCGTCCCTCCGGGAAGGTTCCCCTTTCTTTGTGTATTTCGAAAGGCGACCTTCCTTGATCAGTGTTTCAATGGCATCTTTCAGATGAATGCATTCCTCGGTCAGATGTCCGTGACTCTTATGGTACTTGCAGTACTTTGATTTGTCAGTTCCTGGCCTCGCGGGGTTTGACTTTGGGGGCCTGATGCTTGACTTCTTGAAGTCGGTGTTTTGGCATTCGGCCAGGATCTTCTCCCGTGAAGCGTTCAGAGAGGTGTAGTCGCTGAAACGACCAGCTGGTCCTCGGCGTTCTTTGGTGTCAAGAGACCTGTCGTCTTTTCTTTTTTCATGTCCTCGTCTCGAGCTTCAGTGCTCGTAATTTGAACTGCGAGCGGCGTCATTACCTCGCGAGGCTTTAATGGCAGCAGCCTCTCCTTCCTCGAAAGCGATGAAGGATTGAGCTTTGCGGAGGAGGGCGTTCATGGTGTGGACCTTCTCAATCTTGATGGCCTTCTTAAAGTCACTTCCGGGGAGGAGCCCTCGTTCTAAGAGGTACCTCTTCATGTAGTCTGTCGTCTGCACTTGGACGACTTCTTTGTTGAACCTGTCGAGATAGTCTCCGAGGGGTTCGTTGGCACCTTGGATTACCGCTTCAAGGTTCGCCTCCGATTTTGGTTGCCGATGAGACGCCGTGAAGTGGCTTAGAAAAAGCTCTTTGAGTTCGGTCCAGGAGTGGATGGAGTCAGGAGGAAGGTTCCTGTACCATGTCATCGCTCCTTTCCTTAAGGTGGTCGGAAAGATGCGGCATTTGATGGATCCTCGGACGACATGGTAGTCCATAACAGCTTCGATGCTCCTAATGTGGTCATCGGGGTCGGTGGTTCCATCGTATTGGTCCAAGACGGGTGGTTTTTCCATACCTCGCGGAAGACGAACTCGTCGAATGCGCTCGGACAAGGGACTGCGGAAATCTTCCTCGTCGCTAGGTCCGAGGGAGTTTGAATGCCTGCCCCGCTTGGATTTTGCGTGTGTTTTGCCCGAGATTAGGCGGTTGTCTTTTGGAGGAGAATGCTCGCGGGGTTTCAACACAGCTTTGGAGGGGCCTCGGTGTTCTTGCTCGGGTGAGAGGCTCCTGGCTTCAGTGGTTTCAGGTCTCTGATTTTTCTGACTCTTTCGAGGTGGAGAGCGGGAATAAGACCTCTGACGACAGCTCCTCATAGGCGGGGAGCGAGACGAGGACGGGGAGCGCTTGCGATATCTCCTTGGAGGCGAGCGTGAGGAGGAATATGAACGTGACCGATGGCGTCTCCGCGGGGGGGAACGATATCGTCGCTTCCTTTCCAGCTTGTGGATGCGGTCGCCCTGCTGGCGGATGAGACGGTTAGTTCTCTGCAACTCTTTTGAGTAGGAGGATGGCTGTAGGATCAGCGCCCTCGGGGATGTTGATCTGCTCTTCCTCGTCTTGGCTATGCACTTCGCCTGTCAGAGGTGTGGGTGAATGAGGAGGCAGCATGTCCATCTCTGGCGTTGGTCTCGTTCTCGTTTTGGGGTCGATCAGGTTCATTCTGGGGTCGAGACTGCTCGTCTTCCCCGTTCTGAACGTGTCCCTCGGGAGGAACTTGTTCGACGTTCTGAACTTGCTGGAGGCTTTACACATGTTGGATGTTCTGAATCTGTTGCCTCCTGGGTTGTGAGGTCTCATGCCTCGGCCTTCTCTGCCCAGCAAGAGCATGTTGTGGTTCTTCCCGCCGACGACGATTCGTCCCCTCGCGGGCAGAATCCTCGATCAGCTGTTGCAGGAGGAAGGGATCAGGGTTTGGGATGTTGTTGTCAGCCATGACGATCGTGAAAGGATTAGCTTTGATCTTTGTTAAAGAAGGGGGAGCAAGATTCCCACAGACGGCGCCACTGATCGTACCTGATCAGAAGAATCGTCAAGGCAGTAGAATCTGGCTTGGAGAGCAAGATGGGGGGTACCTGCAAGGTCCTCCGATGCTTAAGTTAGTAGCTATCATAGAATGAGGGTTGAGAGTGAAGAATATGATACCTGACCCTCTAGTGGAAGAGGGTATTTATAGCCCCCAGCGCTGGGCCAAGGTTTCCTAATTGGGCCAAGTCCAATTGGAGGCTCACGTGCTAGGAAACTGCCAGAACGTCCTGTGCTAGGGCTGAGTCAGCAGGAGACTCACGTTCTGGATGAGCGTGGCGTAGGATTCGGAGGAGGTTGACCGGATCCTTCGCTGATGCGTGACGCGTGGTCTTCGCGCATGGACAACTGGTGACGGTTATCAAGTAAATGGGCCAAAAATGCTTTGGGCTTGCTCGGCTGGTGAGAAGAGCTGGGCTTGCTCGGCCTAGTCCAGAACAGTATCTATCTTATATATAGTTCAAATACTTCATTTATTCTATGGATCGAAAAAGTCAAAATTTGTTTATAAATAGAAATGGAGGGAGTACATAATTTGAAAAATAAAGATATTATATTTTTGTATATTTCACATAAATATATAGAAGTATTTTATATATAACAAAACGCAGAATTATTTTGAAACACAATAATATTTTGCTTGCACTGTAGCTAAGCTGAGCACAAGGAAAAGTTTTAAAAAAATTATTGTCATTTTTTTGCATTTTTTAATGTAAATATGTAGAAAAAATGCCTGAAATGAAGAGAGAAAAATGCTTGAATGCTTTTTCACCACCATGAAAAACCAAAAATGTCCCTTTAGGAAGAATAATTAGGAAGAAAAAGAAAGAGAAATTAAGGCAAACAAGTATAAGAGAGTCTTGTGATAACACTAATATATTGTTCGTTTTGGTATCAAGCCCAATTATCACTCAACATTGTTAAGCGGAAGAGTTTTGGAGATATGATTGCAGCCATTGGTTCTTATGGACCAAATATGCCTATTCGTACATATTATGCTCTTAGAGTTCTCCTTCTAAAGAGGTGAAATACACTCACAAATTGATGAAGGTAAGGAGCATTCCTACATATCATGCTCTTAGAACGACGGGTGAAAAAACGATGCATTATTAATTTCTTGGTCAACTTTGTCGCTGGGATAATGTTTGTGAAGTCCATATATGCTTTTGATTTTATGAAAACGGGTGAAAAATCTTTGAATTGCTTGATGCACTTGTGGAGGAGATTAAAAAAGAAAATGTTATTCAAGTTGTCTCGGATAATGGAAGCAATTTTGTTTCAGCTGGTAAGATTTTAATGGATAAAAGATAGCATATTTATTGGACTCCTTGTGTTGCACATTGCATAGATATGATGCTTGAAGATATTGGGAAACTTCCTTTGATAAATAAAATAATTAAAAGAGCAATCAACAATATTGGCTACATTTATAGCCATTCTAGTACCTTGAGTTTGTTGAGACATGGAATATCTAGATTTGCTACACCCTTTATTTTGTTGTTATGAATTCTAATATCAACAAAAAAGAAGTTGGTGAGACATGGAATAACTAGATTTGCTACACCCTTTATTTCATTAGAAAGACTTCACAAAGCGAAATGGCATCTTAGAAAGATGTTTCCATCTTTCTAAGGAGACTAAGGGGAAGGAAGTGACAAAGATAACCCTTATGCCTTCATTTTAGAACCATGTTATTTATAATTTTAAGATCATGAGCCCTTTTGCTCGAGTGCTTTGTCTCACTGATGGAGAAAGAAAACCATCCATGTGAAGGATAGAAAAACACTTAGAAAGGGGGGGGGGGGGGGGGTTGAATAAGTGTAGCTTTAAAAAACTTGACAGATAAAAATAAATTGCACAGTTATTTTTATCCTGGTTCGTTGTTAACTAAACTACTCCAGTCCACCCCCGCAGAGATGATTTACCTCAACTGAGGATTTAATCCACTAATCGCACGGATTACAATGGTTTTCCACTTAGTCCGCAACTAAGTCTTCCAGAGTCTTCTGATCACACACTGATCACTCCAGGAACAACTGCTTAGATACCCTCTAAGACTTTTCTAGAGTCTACTGATCAACACGATCACTCTAGTTACAACTTGCTTAGTTCACTCCTAAGACTTCCTAGAGTATTCTGATCAACACGATCACTCTAGTTCCTTACAAATTAATGTAATCAATTCAAGAGTTTACAAATGCTTCTTACAAGCGATAATCACAACTGTGATATTTCTCTTAATCGTTTAAGCTTATTCTCACTAATATATTACAAAAGCAATGTAGTGAGCTTTGATGAAGATGAAGATTCTGAGTTTAGATTTGAACAGCGTTTCAGCAAGTTTGATATGAGTTGTTTCGGTGCAGAATCGTTAACCTTGCTTCTCATCAGAACTTCATATTTATAGGCGTTGAGAAGATGACCGTTGAATGCATTTAATGCTTTGCGTGTTCCGTACAGCATCGCATTTAATGTTATACGCTTTTGTCAACTACCTCGAGCCTTGTTCACGCTGTGTCTACTGACGTAGCCTTTAATAGCTTTTAACGTTCCTTTTGTCAGTCAGCGTAGCTTGCCACTTGTACTTTCTTCTGATCTGATGTTTGTGAATACAACATTTGAATATCATCAGAGTCAAACAGCTTGGTGCATAGCATCTTCTGATCTTCTGACCTTGAAGTGCTTCTGAGCGTGATACCATCTTCTGAGCTTCAGTGCTTCTGATCTCATGTTCTTCTGATGCTTCCATAGACCCATGTTCTGATTCTGCTTCGACCATCTTCTGATGTCTTGCCAGACCATGTTCTGATGTTGCATGCTGAACCCTTGAGACAAAGCTTCTGAGCGCTGAATTATGCGTACTCTTTATATATTTCCTGAAAGGGAAATTGCATTGGATTAGAGTACCATATTATCTTAAGCAAAATTCATATTATTGTTATCATCAAAACTAAGATAATTGATCAGAACAAATCTTGTTCTAACAATCTCCCCCTTTTTGATGATGACAAAAACATATATAAATGATATGAATTTGCGATCAGAAAGAATAGACGGCAAAAGACAAATTACACAGCTTATAGCATAAGCATATGAATATGTCTCCCCCTGAGATTAACAATCTCCCCCTGAGATAAATAATCTCCCCCTGAAATAAATACTCGAAGAACTTTAATAAAAGACTTCCCTGATTATTTCGGTAGAGACGATCATATAAGCTTCTTGTCTTCAGAGAATTCATAGCTTCTGACTTCTGCTTCCATAGGACAGCTTCAGAACTAGAATTTCCTTAGATCCTTAGAACACTCACAGCTTCTGATTCCTGCTTCCATCTAGGACAGCTTCAGAACTTGAATTTCTTTGATCTTCTGAACATTCACAGCTTCTGATTTCTGCTTCCATTCAGGACAGCTTCAGAACTTGAATTTCTTTGATCTTCAGAACATTCACAGCTTCTGATTTCTGCTTCCATTTAGGACAGCTTCAGAACTTGAGTTTTCTGGATCTTTAGAACATTCGCAGCTTCTGATTTCTGCTTCCCTCGGATAGCTTCAGAGCTTTGAATTTCTACCAACATCACTTCATGCTAGATTTGTATCAGAACATTGTTGAATGTACCAGAGCATCATCTGAGCATCTCTACATCCTGAAATGTTACAGAACAAAAACTAAACGACAAAAGTCAGCATGAACGAGTTAGAACATAAGATGTATGTTTGAACACATTATATGTATCAGAGCCATATAGGCTAAAATAATGTATCAGAGCAAATAATGTATCAGAGCCATAACATTATATGTATCAGAGCAAATAGAATTTTGTCAAAATAAATAGACAAATATAGATCAAATTCTATTATCAGTGCTTCTGATTCATTCTTCTTTCTTGCTTCTGATTTCTGAAGTTTGACAGCACTCGGCTTGCTTCAGTTTCCATGGTTTTGCTTCTGTGTTTGCTTTTTGCTTTGAAGATTCTCTTTATACCTGCAAAACACTTAAACCATGTAGAACTTGCAGTTCTTGTTAGTGAATGTGTGGGAGCTTTACCCAACAACTGATAGATTAATCAAATCATTTATCATTTATCTTTCTCCCCCTTTTTGTCATAACATCAAAAAGAATATTTCAAAAGATTTAGATGTATAAAACGACAAATAGAGTCACTGGAATGTAAAAGCAAAGAAACTTTTTCATTGATAACTAAAAAGGATTACAAGAAGATGTTTAACAAGCAGATGCAACAAGGAAAATAAAACTACTAAGACCAAATCCTAGGACCCTAGCTAAGACAACGTCTGTGCCAGCATGCCATGAAGGAGTGAAACGCCTCATTGACTGCTTCTTGGGCTTTCAGGCGAGGGATCAGGGAGACTTGGTTCTGATGCAGATCTTCCACCATCTTTACCAGAGACAACATTCCCAGCAGGTGAAGATGAAGAGATTTCTTCAGAAGAGATTAAGGGAGAGGAAAGGTTAGATGAGGAGGAAACTGAGTCTTGAAGGTCGAAAGACGAGGAAGAAGATGGAGATGATGGAGGGCTTTCACCAGGAGGATGAAACACTCGTCTAGAATAATTTCCAGACAACATTGCTTCGAAAGGATTCACCTTGAGAGGATCATAGGTGATTTTGATCTTTTTGGGTTTGGAAGGTGATGTTTCAACAGCTTTTCTTTTGTTGTTTTGATCATTTTCATTATATCCCGGGCTTGATGAAGAGTTCATGATGGGTTTGCAGAAAATGAACAGGTAGGGTTTGATATGGAAGAGAGAGAGAGAAAAACTTTATGAAGAAATGCAAAGAGATAAAGAGAGATGAGAGGGAAAGAGAAGAGTTTGAAGAGTATTTAAAGAAAATAAAATGAAACGAATGATGAATAGCATTTAATGTTACGTGACGTGAGGAGAGATAATAAAGACAAATGAGGTGACTAGCACAGTTACCTATGGTCGGTGTCCCTTCAACTGCACGCACGTTTATCCATGAATAGTAACGACAGGTTTACCATCCCGAGATAAAACGTAACAGCTGTTTTGCTTTAAAAGAGGTTCTGAATCAACTTAGACAATGAAACGTTAGTAATAACCGAATCATAATTTCTAAAAGATTTCAATCAGAACTTCTGATATAAAAAATAATCCATTTTCATTTCAGAAGATACTCATACATGAGAACTTCTCATCTTCTCATTCTGGGCATAAATCCATACTGATGTTCTTCAGAATGAACTTAAACCTATCTTCAGCCAGGGGTTTTGTAAAGATATCAGCCCATTGATGGTCTGTATCAACAAAGTTTAAAGATATAACACCCTTCTGAACATAGTCCCTTATGAAATGATGTTTAATCTCAATATGTTTAGCTTTTGAATGAAGAATAGGATTCTTAGATAAACATATAGCAGAAGTATTATCACAGAATATAGGAATGTTACTCTCAAATATCTGATAATCTTCTAATTGACTCTTCATCCAGAGCATCTGCGTACTACAACCAGCAGCAGCGACATATTCTGCTTCTGTTGTTGATAGAGCAATAGTTGCTTGCTTCTTGCTATACCAAGAGATCAAATGACTTCCAAGAAACTGGCAACTTCCTGAAGTACTTTTTCTTTCAATTCTGTCTCCAGCATAATCAGCATCGCAGAATCCTACTAAGTTGTATTCTTTAGATTTTCTGTAAACTAAGCCAACATTAGTAGTACCTTTCAGATGCCTTAGAATTCTCTTAACAGCAGTTAAATGAGATTCTCTAGGATCTGATTGGAATCTAGCACACAAACAAACACTGAACAGAATGTCAGGTCTAGAAGCAGTCAGATATAGAAGAGATCCAATCATACCTCTGTATAACTTCTGATCTACCTTCTTACTTACCTCATCCTTACCTAGGATGCATGTTGGATGCATAGGAGTTTTGGCTTCTTTGCAGTCTAGAAGATTATACTTCTTCAGAAGTTCCTTCACATACTTGGTTTGATGAACATACGTTCCTTCTGATGTTTGATTTATTTGTATTCCAAGGAAATACTTGAGTTCTCCCATCATGCTCATTTCAAACTCAGCCTGCATAGACTTAGCAAACTCCTTTCCAAGTGTAGCATTAGATGTTCCAAAAATAATATCATCTACATATATTTGACACATTAAAATATCCCTTTCAAAGGTTTTACAAAAGAGAGTAGTGTCCACTTTTCCTCTAGTGAAACCATTATCCAGAAGGAAAGAACTTAAGCGTTCATACCAAGCTCTGGGAGCCTGTTTCAATCCATACAATGATTTCTTAAGTTTAAAAACATGATTAGGAGACATAGAGTCTTCAAAACCAGGAGGTTGATGGACATAAACTTCTTCATCTATATAACCATTTAAGAAGGCACTCTTGACATCCATCTGATAAAGAGTGATGTTATGTTGAGTGGCAAATGAAATTAATAGACGAATAGATTCTAACCTGGCCACTGGTGCAAAGGTTTCTGTATAATCAATCCCTTCTTGCTGACTATAACCCTGAGCCACCAGTCTGGCTTTGTTCCTTACCACTTCACCTTTCTCACTGAGCTTGTTTCTGAAGACCCATTTTGTACCAATTATATTGAATCCATCTGGTCTAGGAACAAGATCCCAAACATCATTCCTTGTAAACTGATTCAGTTCTTCTTGCATAGCAATTATCCAGTCTGGATCTTCTAGAGCATGATCAACAGAAGTTGGCTCGATCAAAGATACAAGACCTAATTGACAGTCTGCATTGTTCTTAAGGAATGCTCTTGTTCTGATTGGATCATCCTTCTTTCCAAGAATGACATCTTCTGAATGACCAGAGATGAGTCTGGATGATCTTCTGACAGATGGTTCTTCAGAAATACTTAGATCCTCCAGAGAAGCTGATACTTGATCTTCAGATTCTTTGCTTCTGAGAAGCTCTGCTTCTGATGCGTTGCTTCTTGGCTCAACAACTTCTGATATATCAATATCACAATCTGCAAAATTATCAAACTGCTTTGGTTTTTCAGAACCAAGCTTATCATCAAACCTGATATTGATTGATTCTTCTACAATCAATGTTTCAGTATTGTATACTCTGTAGCCTTTTGAGCGTTCAGAATATCCAAGAAGGAAACATTTTTGAGCTTTGGAATCAAACTTACCAAGATGATCTTTAGTGTTCAGAATAAAGCATACACATCCAAAAGGATGGAAATATGAAATGTTGGGCTTTCTATTCTTCCACAATTCATAGGGAGTCTTATTTAGAATAGGTCTGATAGAGATTCTATTCTGAATATAGCATGCAGTGTTTATTGCTTCTGCCCAGAAATGCTTAGCCATATTGGTTTCATTGATCATGGTTCTGGCCATTTCTTGCAGAGTCCTATTCTTTCGTTCTACAACCCCATTTTGCTGTGGAGTTCTAGGACAAGAGAAATCATGGGCAATACCATTTTCTTTGAAGAACTCTTCAAAGGATCTGTTCTCAAATTCACCACCATGATCACTTCTGACCTTTATGATTTTACACTCTTTTTCAGATTGAATCTGAATGCAGAAATCAAAGAACACTGAATGAGTCTCATCCTTGTGTTTCAAGAATTTTACCCATGTCCAGCGGCTATAATCATCTACGATGACTAATCCATATTTCTTCCCTCTGACAGATGCTGTTTTGACTGGGCCAAACAGATCAATGTGCAAGAGTTCTAATGGCCTTGAGGTAGAAACAACATTTTTGGACTTGAATGCAGGTTTGGAGAACTTGCCCTTCTGACATGCTTCACAAAGAGCGTCTGATTTGAATTTCAGATTAGGGAGACCTCTGACCAGATTCAGTTTGTTAATCTGAGAAATCTTTCTCAAACTAGCATGACCTAATCTTCTGTGCCAGACCCACTGATCTTCAGAAACAGACATAAGACAAGTCACCTTCTGACTCATAAGATCTTGCAGATCTGTCTTATAAATGTTGTTCTTCCTCTTGCCTGTAAATAGGATTGAGCCATCCTTCTGATTTACAGCCTTGCAAGACTCTTGATTAAAGATTATATCATAACCATTGTCACTTAATTGACTGATAGATAAGAGGTTATGTGTTAATCCTTCTACAAGAAGTACATTAGAAATGGAAGGAGAGTTACCAGACTTTATAGTTCCAGAGCCAATTATCTTGCCCTTCTGATCTCCTCCAAACTTGACTTCTCCTCCAGACTTAAGCATCAGGTCTTGGAACATAGACCTTCTTCCTGTCATGTGTCGCGAGCATCCAGAGTCCAGGTACCATGACATGTTGTGCTTTGTCCTTTTTGCAGTCAAGGATATCTGCAATAGGAATAATCTTCTCCTTAGGTACCCACATTTTCTTGGGTCCTTTCTTGTTAGATTTTCTCAAGTTCTGATTGAACTTGGGTTTAACATTGTAAGCAATAGGAGGAACAGCATGATAATTTTTAATGTGAGTTCCATGATATTTCCTAGGTTGTGTCACATGCTTTTTGGTGTGTGTTATGTGAAAACTTTGAGCATGTGAAGTGTGCCTAATATCATGGGAGTGGCCATACTTGAACTGATCATACAATGGCTTGTATGTGATTTTCATTTCATCAACAGGTTCAAGTTTGTACGGGGTTTCACCCTCAAAACCAATGCCTACTCTTTTGTTTCCAGACACAGCATATATCATAGAAGCTAGCTGACTTCTGCCAATACTTCTAGATAAAAACTTCCTGAAACTTAAATCATATTCTTTCAGAATATGGTTTAGACTAGGAGTGGATTTTTCTGAATCAGAAGGGGATCCAACATTATTGGATAATTTTAAAAGTTTTTCTTTTAATTCAGAATTCTCCAACTCAAGCTTCTTTGTTTCAAATTCAAATTGCTTTTTCAGCTTTTTGTATTTGAGACTAATCTGAGACTTGAGTTCCAGTAGTTCAGTTAGACCGGAAACTAACTCATCTCTAGTAAGTTCAGAAAATACCTCTTCAGAATCTGATTCTGATGTAGATTCTGATCCGTCATCTTCTGTCGCCATCAGCGCACAATTAGCCTGCTCGTCTTCAGAATCATCTTCTGACTCATCCCAGGTTGCCATAAGACCTTTCTTCTTATGAAACTTTTTCTTGGGACTTTCCTTCTGAAGATTTGGACATTCGTTCTTGTAGTGTCCAGGCTCATTGCATTCATAGCACATGACCTTCTTCTTGTCAGATCTTCTGTCATCAGAAGATTCTCCACGTTCAAATTTCTTTGAACTTCTGAAGCCTCTGAACTTCCTTTGCTTGGTCTTCCAGAGTTGATTTAGCCTTCCTGGAGATTAAGGACAGTTCATCTTCTTCTTCAGATTCTGATTCTTCAGGATCTTCTTCTCTAGCCTGAAAAGCGTTAGTGCATTTCTTGATATTAGATTTTAATGCAATAGACTTACCTTTCTTTTGAGGCTCATTTGCGTCCAGCTCTATTTCATGACTCCTCAAGGCACTGATAAGCTCTTCCAGAGAAACTTCATTCAGATTCTTTGCAATCTTGAATGCAGTCACCATAGGACCCCATCTTCTGGGTAAGCTTCTGATGATCTTCTTTACGTGATCAGCCTTGGTGTATCCCTTGTCAAGAACTCTCAATCCAGCAGTAAGAGTTTGAAATCTTGAAAACATCTTTTCAATGTCTTCATCATCCTCCATCTTGAAGGCTTCATACTTCTGGATTAAAGCTAGAGCTTTGGTCTCCTTGACTTGAGCGTTTCCTTCATGAGTCATTTTCAAGGACTCATATATGTCATAGGCCGTTTCCCTGTTAGATATCTTCTCATACTCAGCATGAGAGATAGCATTCAGCAAAACAGTTCTGCATTTATGATGATTCCTGAAAAGCTTTTTCTGATCATCATCCATTTCTTGCCTTGTCAGCTTTACGCCTCTGGCATTTACAGGATGTTTGTAACCATCCATCAGAAGATCCCATAGATCACCATCTAGACCCAGAAAGTAACTTTCCAGTTTATCTTTCCAGTATTCAAAGTTTTCACCATCAAATACCGGCGGTCTAGTATAACCATTGTTACCGTTGTATTGCTCAGCAGAGCCAGATGTAGATGCAGGTGTAGGTGTAGACTTTTCACTTTCATCAACCATCTTTTACTGAAGCGTTTTTCTCTTCCTGAATCTTTTCTAAACACGGTTAAGTGCTTGCACCTTAGAACCGGCGCTCTGATGCCAATTGAAGGATAGAAAAACACTTAGAAAGGGGGGGGGGGGGTTTGAATAAGTGTAGCTTTAAAAAACTTGACAGATAAAAATAAATTGCACAGTTATTTTTATCCTGGTTCGTTGTTAACTAAACTACTCCAGTCCACCCCCGCAGAGATGATTTACCTCAACTGAGGATTTAATCCACTAATCGCACGGATTACAATGGTTTTCCACTTAGTCCGCAACTAAGTCTTCCAGAGTCTTCTGATCACACACTGATCACTCCAACAACAACTGCTTAGATACCCTCTAAGACTTTTCTAGAGTCTACTGATCAACACGATCACTCTAGTTACAACTTGCTTAGTTCACTCCTAAGACTTCCTAGAGTATTCTGATCAACACGATCACTCTAGTTCCTTACAACTTAATGTAATCAATTCAAGAGTTTACAAATGCTTCTTACAAGCGATAATCACAACTGTGATATTTCTCTTAATCGTTTAAGCTTATTCTCACTAATATATTACAAAAGCAATGTAGTGAGCTTTGATGAAGATGAAGATTCTGAGTTTAGATTTGAACAGCGTTTCAGCAAGTTTGATATGAGTTGTTTCGGTGCAGAATCGTTAACCTTGCTTCTCATCAGAACTTCATATTTATAGGCGTTGAGAAGATGACCGTTGAATGCATTTAATGCTTTGCGTGTTCCGTACAGCATCGCATTTAATGTTATACGCTTTTGTCAACTACCTCGAGCCTTGTTCACGCTGTGTCTACTGACGTAGCCTTTAATAGCTTTTAACGTTCCTTTTGTCAGTCAGCGTAGCTTGCCACTTGTACTTTCTTCTGATCTGATGTTTGTGAATACAACGTTTGAATATCATCAGAGTCAAACAGCTTGGTGCATAGCATCTTCTGATCTTCTGACCTTGAAGTGCTTCTGAGCGTGATACCATCTTCTGAGCTTCAGTGCTTCTGATCTCATGTTCTTCTGATGCTTCCATAGACCCATGTTCTGATTCTGCTTCGACCATCTTCTGATGTCTTGCCAGACCATGTTCTGATGTTGCATGCTGAACCCTTGAGACAAAGCTTCTGAGCGCTGAATTATGCGTACTCTTTATATATTTCCTGAAAGGGAAATTGCATTGGATTAGAGTACCATATTATCTTAAGCAAAATTCATATTATTGTTATCATCAAAACTAAGATAATTGATCAGAACAAATCTTGTTCTAACACCATGGGCTACATATATGAAGCAATGGAGAGGGCGAAAGAAAAAATTGTGAAGTCTTTCAATAATAATGAAAACAAATACAAGGACGGGTTCAAAATAGTTGATGATCGGTGGAATAATCAACTTTATCAACCATTGCACGCTGCCAGTCACTTTTTGAAACCGTCAATCTTCTATGGAAACCCACAATTGAAGTATGATTTAGAGGTTAGTAATGGGTTATATGACTGCATCAAGAGGTTGACATCTTCTCTAGAAGAGAGAAATGTAATAATGGTTGAGTTGCCAATAAATAAGAGTGTTGGTGGCCTTTTTAAAAGTGAATTTGCATTAGCTCAAAGAGACGATCTTGCTCCTAATGAGAATTCAAATTATAGTTATTTAAAGTCATTTAAATTTTTACGATGAAATCCTAAATTTACAATTTTGGTGAATTGTTCCCTGAAGTGGACCAAAGATTTTGTGTCAGGTAACTGCATTATGTTTTAATATTGCATTATGTTTTAATATCGCATTATGGTTTTTAACTGATTCAGTCCCCTAGCTTTTTAAATTGGTTTTAGTTTAGTCCTTTAACTTCTGATTATATGTAACTTCTAGGCATTTATACAACAACTTCAAGAAGAAGTATACATGCATTAAGCTAAAAGAACTGATGTGGAAGGTTATTACTGCTAGTTATTTCTATGCATGGAAAAAGACCTTGCTTGAGATCAAAGAAGTAAATAAGGAGACACTCAAGCACTTGATAAAGATTCCACCAAGGTTTTGGAGGAAATTTAGGTTTATAATCACAATAAGATGTAGTACTTTGGTGAACAATATGTCAGAGGCATTCAACTCAGTTTTTGTCACAACTAGGGTCAAGTCAATTTTCATAATAATTGAAGAAATCCAAGTTTATCTTATGTTGAGGTGAGAGTCAAATAGGCAAAAGACTGTCAAATATGAAGGTCATATTCTATCAAATATAAAAAAGAATAGCAAATGAATCACAAAAAACCAACAATTGGATAGTGAACTAATTGGTGAATTTTGAAGGTGTGAATTTTTGTTGTGTTTTACATTTGTATTGTTATGTAATTTGTGAATTCTACATTTCTTACAGACGTGCATGTGAATATGATTATGATGTTAGACATGTCTCATATAATGGAGAAAAATATACTGTGAGTCTGTCAAAAAAATAATGCTCTTGTAGAAGATGGATGCTATCATGTTGTCATGCAATTTCATGCACGAAGTATCAACACTTAGAAATTGAAGAATTCGTGTCTGACTGCTACTGAAAAGACTGCTATGCAACTTGTTATATGCTCATGTTATTTATCTAGTTATTGGGGAAATTTTGTGGACTAAAATAGAGTATGTTGATTTACAATCACCACCAATCAAAAAATAACTTTAAAGACCCATGTAGAAAAGAAAAAGGGAGGCTACAAAAATTATGAAATATGAGACACAATTGAAGCAGACAAAATTTAGAATCTAGTGCAGTCGGTGCCACATGATTGGACATAACCAAACTACTTGTAAAATGCTAGTTACACAAGAAACAAGTCAACCAACACCAAGTCAGAGAGCACAAAGCCAATAAGCATTAACTCAGATTGAACAAAGTTAGACAACACCAAGTCAACCAGGACTAAGTCAGCCAACATCAACTTAGGCTGAACCAACTCCATTATGGTTTTATGTCCAACTTTTGATGTAGCGTCTGCGATACACTTTTTTGTGTTAGTGTCTGTGTACACTTTTTGTATTAGTGTATGTGTACACAAAAAATTATAACATTATGGTTTCATGGCAACATTTTGTATTAATGTCAATATGGTTCAATGCCACCTTATATAACAAGATTTATAATCTGATTATGTTAATGCATTTGAACTCTATTAACTTCAATATTATTCTCAGGATATTATGGAAGATTTAGTTTTGTATCATATTTGGTTTGATAAATAACATATTATAGAGGATTTTATTTACAATTTAGTTAGGCTATCAAAGTTAACAGCAATGGTTTTAAATTAAAAAATGAATGAGTGGGCCAAAAGACTAGGCCCGTATTATATCTTTTAACTCTGAATTATTAATTAATTTAAAAAATAATAATTAAAATTATTAATTAATTTAAGAGTTAATAAAAGATATTAAATAATAAAATAACCCAGTCATTAATGTCACGTAATTAAAAATATTTTTTTAATCTCAATCATCACTGCCAGTTATGTAAATTTGGAGGGGGACCAACAAATTCTTGAGTAAGGTAAAGTTTAGGGACCAGAAACTTGACTTTTAAAATGAGAGGATTAAAACTTTAAAAACTTAAAAATAAGAGGACCAAAGATGTATTTAAGTATAATGAGAATTATATGGCATCCTCCTCCTTTGAAATATCTCAAGTGCAACACAAATGATGCTGCAATTAGTTATTTTGGTCTGGTTTCTAGTGCAGGAATTTTTCGAAACAAAGAGAGTGACTTTATAGGATGTTTTACTGCCTCCAATGGTGTTTAAAATTATTTATATGCATAACTCATGGGCATAATGGTTGAAGTTACATTGATGTTATATTTGGATTGAGATTGGTTTTATGCTTGCTACCTTGACCTACAAGGTATCCAACCTAGTGCCTTGGCAAATTCGTAGCACGTGATATAATTGTTTGGCTCTCACAAAGGACATGATCTGCATCGCCACCGACATTATTAGATATGGAAATTATTCTCCTCAAAACTTAGTTAGAAACAAGTTAGGTCTTTCTAATATTAGATTTAGTTGAGGGAATTCTCTATGCACTAATATGCTTTCTCACAGATTTCTGGTGAAAACCCTAAAATACCCCTATATTTTGGATATGCATCTTCGAATAAATTTTTAAGAAAAAAATAACTTCACATATGCATATCCGAAGTAATCTTTTTTTTTTGGTATAAATGGTGTGTTCAGATATGCATCTTCGAAGTGACTTTTTTTTTGGGAATAAGGTGTCTTCGCATATGCATCTCCGAAGTCACATATTTTTAGAAAAAAGGTGAATTCGGATGTGCACATCTGATATTATGCCTGGGATAGAATTCATGACAACAAAATAACAAAACATAGATTTATCATAAATAATCTAAATTACATAGATAGTTCAACATAAATTTAAAGTTACATATTGTTATAAACGGGTAATTGAGGACGGCATAATATTTTGATAACATCTTCTCCCGATCTTTGAAGTTTCGCATCCAGACCCTTCGAAGAATATTGTTGAAAAGTTGTCCACATAACCTCTAAATTGTCCTCGTTCTTGAGCTCAAATGGGGAAAACTTTACGTTTCCTACGGCGTCAAGTGAAGGTGAACGATACTGAAGCTTGACCACCTTCCGATTTTCTGGATATTGCAAGAGAGAGTTCAGTGTCGAAATCAGCTCGGCAAACGGTGTGTCGTGCGGGAATCTAAATTGAAGCGGCATCGGGTAGCTACTGCTGAAGTAGACAAAAGCAAGGTGAGGTTAGGTTTGAGTCATTTCTGATGGTGGCTTGAGATGTTGATGAAAATTTATAGAAACCACATTTATAGACTTTTTAGAGTAATACGGATCCAAGAAATCTTATCTTACTATCAGTGGATATTTCAGATATGCACTTCCGAAATAAGCCTTGATGCATTAAATTTTCGAATATGAATTTTCGAATTATGCAGAAACAGAAACATAATGAATTTCATTCTGATATGTGCAATTTCAGCATTAATCCAACTTAATTCTCATATTAAAATAATTAAATCGGTAGGAATAAACGTTGACTACATTAAATATAGATATATTATATATGTATTGAATTGTACTAGTTTTACATTTCTCCCGACAATACATACAAAAAATATCCGGTAAATTCTAAAATGCACCGAACAAATCCTCACCGCTTAATTCTAAAACCTGTAAATTCTTTGACTTCTCCCTATTTGCTTCCCTCTCTTGCTTCATCATTTCTTCGAACTCCACCATTCTTTCAAAAAAATCATCCGGCCAAGTGTCCGCCGCTTTTGTATGATGAGCCATCCATTGACATGACGTAGCCTGAATAGGACACCCCGGTTTCAAAAAAACTTGTACTAAGTGGGGCGATCTTAGATACCCGATACAAATGATGTGGTCGGACGCGTCTATAGGTGGGCGACTGTGAAGTGGAAAAAATGTCTCTGAAAATCTAAATCTCGTCAAATCGACACACACCCGATCATACGCACTTTCTATAAGATGGCCCATCTCAAGGAAAGACATCCACTATGAAACTGGTGCATGAGCGGTAAGGGATGGAACAAGAGCATCATGAATTTTATCAAAGTTTTCTTTATTCTCATAAAGTCGGGTGTAGAGGTCCATATACGAAGTCAACTCCGAAATAAGTATTCGGCGAATAAGAGTTTTATTCTCTTCTCCTTTACCGAGTAAACCGTCAACGGCCCGATATTGGCAATTACCATCGGTCCCCACATCAACTATATTTTCAATGTGTTTGTGCATAAATAGAGGCATCTCATCAATGTTCACCATCAGTAGTTTTTTAATTAGAGGAGTGCGAGGCAGTTTGGAAATGCGCGCTCCCTTATTAGCACTACATTTGAATTTTAGTGTAGGTGAATCCGGGAACAAGGAATCAACAACTTCATGGTAAGAAGGAGCCCGCTTAGTTGATGTGTCATCTTAGGTAGTTTTCACCTTTTTAGGCGCACCCTTGGTTTTAACCGGTTTTGAAGGAGGTTTCAAATCGGTTGTTTCCAAAAATGCGATTTTTCTCAATTGTTCTTTTATGTGCAATTTCATGGTGTCATTCGATTTAGACAATCTATCCATGATCACTTCCAACTCGGTTGTGATGGTTACGTTGGATGTACCCTCCATCTCCGGTTCATATTCATCAAATCCGAGTCTTTTCCAATGATGGAAGACTTTATCCATGCATATCAGGGAGTTCAAATTCATCTTTTTAGAAATTAAACAAGCACATGGAAGTCCGTACGTTTTTCTAATTGTATAACCACACTTTGAACTATTCGGACCCGTCGTATCTGCCCGCTTTGCTTTTTGAAATATAAAATTCAATCCTGCCCGTGATATGTTAAAAATCAATTGCGAGTAGAGAGTGTTGGTCTTATACCGGTGTTCCGCCACAGTTTTGCTCTGACCAAACATCGTCTGAATTTCATTATGTTGATTATGGAGCATTTTGTTCACCGTGTCCCATTCCCTATAAAGATCTCCCTTGCTATCATCCAACCATTTTTTCAATGTTGCATGTGCAAATTCAACTCTGTTGGTTGTTGTGCAATCCAAATGTCTAACTTGGTCCATCCAAGCACACACAGTGTCCTGAAGTGTACCACATTCTCGGTATACAACTGTTCAGAACATGAATTTAAAATATCCGTCCATGCACCCATTATCTTCTCGACCATTACACCAGGTTTGATGATGTTTTTGTCTTCATCATTTTTTCTTTGGTGCCAATAGTGGGTTTGAGCTTAGATCTCACATTTTTTGTTATATGATACCGACAGAGTAATGCGATTAATGTCGATAAGACGGTACCAACCGCATTCATAAGGGCATTATCTTGGTCGGTAAGAATGACACTAGGCATATTGGGTTGATCAACCAACAAAGTCTTGCATATTCCCAATGCCCATGTAACGTTATCTTATTTCTCACATTCCAAAAAAGCGAATCCAACCGAAAATGTCTTGTCCGTAGAGGTCACACCAACAATTTCTAGAAGCGAAAGTCTATACTTGTTAGTCTTGTACGTCGAATCAATTATAAGAACGGTTGGAAATGTGTTGAATAAGTTGATACTTTCGGGATTAGTCCAAAATATGCCACGAATAGTAACATTGTCCTCATAGGTTCAATACCTTGAAACATATTGGATATCACCCAAAAATTTCAAAAGTTGTTGCATTTCCGACCTCAGACCTATTTTCGCAATGTTCAGTCTGTAACGTTCATTGTATACCTGTATGATATTTGAAACACTTTCTGGTCTTGTTCGTATCAAATTAGCAAGTATGTTTCTCAGCACAACTTTGATTATCGATAATTCTGAAATAGAATCCTTCTCTTCGCAATTTAGCCAACATACAATTGGATGCTCATGTAGCTTGGTGTCCAATGCGTAATTATGAAGTCCGCAAACGATACTAAAATGCCACAAACCATCAATCCTACAAGATACACGCAACTTAAACAAACACACACATTTTCTCAATCACGTGCCATCGTGTTTTAACTTCTGAATTGTTGGAACATATTTCCCACCCCTCTCGCATTTCATCACACCAAATGTTTGCCTCATACTAGTGTCATTGTCGGACCTTGCTATCACGACGCCAAATCCAAGTTTACTAGCTTCAATTCAGATCCACTCAAGCAAATGTTGACGGGAAGTGAAAGTCATTTCATTTGTAAATTATGGTCGAACATCTATCGCTACAACAAGCGTTTTAACATCGTCATTCACCTCTTTTGGCCTAGCATCTTCATTGACCTCCTCTGGAACTTCTACAGCATCTCTGGTAATGTTATCGGGGTGCACCATACTTAACTTGTGCGTAAAACATACATTCTGTTAAAACTATTTTTTTGCTGTAACAGACCTTATTTCGGATATGCACTTCCAAAATAAGTTAGGTGAATTTCAGAAGTGCATATCCGAAGTGACACAGGTTTCTTCTCCAACAAATCAGCACCAATGCAAGCAAATAAGATATGAAATGAGGAAAGTTTACTTTAAATTGTAGCTTTGTATGCTCTCTTTGCTATGATCAACCACTTGAAACTTGGTTTGGAAACGAAAAATTGATTAAAAATGGTTGAGGTTTTGGAGAGAGTTTTGGTTTTTGAGTGAAAGAAAATGAATGAATTAGTGAAGGTGGGAAAAATGTATAGGAAGGGTTTTTTTGGATATGCATATCCGAAAAAGCCTTTGGCATTTTAAATCCAACGTTTAAATAAAAAACGTTTGAAGAAGGGTGCGTTCGAATATGTATATCCAAAACATCTTAAAATATAAAAAGGGTGCCTTCGCATATGCATATTTGAAGAGTATTTTGGGGTTTTCAGATGTGTTTTTCACCCTATATGGGTGCAATGAAAAATTCCCTTAGCTAAGCTTTTTTATTCTCTTGGTCTTAGTTTGGCCTCCTGTATCCACTGACAGATCCAGATTTTTTTTAGTGAGAGCTAATATATATATATATATATATATATATATATATATATATATATATATATATATATATAATTAAAAGAAAATTACTATAAATGTTTATAAAATTCTTAACTTTAATAACAAAATAAACTCAAAATACATAAAACTCTATTAATTGTAATTGTCTTCTTCGAATCTTCATATTTTAAAAATGTTTAATAATTTTTTATTATAAATACTATAAAATATATCAATTTCTTTATCTATAACTAAACAATCATTAAAAAATTCATCTTTTTTACAATTATATATTTTATTCTTCACAAAATTCTTTACAAAGAGATATTTTATCTGTGTGACATCCCTATATTCATATTACTAAGTGTGAGAATGTGTATAATTGTAGTTGGAATTTATTAAGAGGAATAATTGGATCTAGTTAGAAATAAAATGGAA
Organism: Vicia villosa; assembly: GCF_029867415.1. Classification (NCBI taxonomy): domain Eukaryota; kingdom Viridiplantae; phylum Streptophyta; class Magnoliopsida; order Fabales; family Fabaceae; genus Vicia; species Vicia villosa. Next base: position 80,250,558 of record NC_081182.1, read on the forward strand.
TTGTTAAGAATGAACCATATGGCAAAGTTGTGATTTCTACTAAGTTGGAGGGCATAGTGGATATTAAGGAATAAATGCATGGAATATTAGGTCTTATTTGGTGAAGACCCATACTTGTCACTACAAATCAGAATTTTTGGGAAAGAAGAACTTAGAAGCAAGTGGGAGAAAGAAGAAATTATGTTCATCCTTTCCATTTTCGCAAGTATGGAGCAGCTCAACAACTCATGCCATAACTTTCGGCTCACAACTCCGATTCAGGTAATTCTCAAAGATTCGGATTCTACACGAAATTTCTTTTGATTTGATATATTAATTCGTGTTCATAGGTTCCGAATTGAGGGAGATAAGCATGTTTGAAGATGGATGATTCATGCTGAATTTTGTGTGGAAGGGTGGTTACGGATTTGACAATGTTTGGAGAGGAATCTTAGCCAAGTTGGAAGCAATGGAGGAATTAGCAACCTTTGAACATCTATTTAACCAAGGTGAGTCCTTAGTTAGAGACCTTGGGGATTTGCATGCAAAGGGTTTATGTTGGGATTTGAGGTTTGAGTGATAATCCATGAATCCATGATGATAAACACGTTTATGTGATAAACTGTTAGTTGTTCATGTTGTATACTGGTTGTTCTAGCTATAAATTGTTGCATGCAGGTGGATTAAGGGGGTAGAAACATCCCATGACAGAACTGGTACGTTCTGAGTTTTTCTTATAAATCGCTTCTCCGCTAAGCAGACTAAAGGTCGCTAAGCGGATGTTGTTCGTGATTTTCTTAAATCGCTAGCCCGCTAAGCAGACTCAGGTCGCTTAGTAGATGTTGTTTGCATTTTCAAAAAATCGCGAGCCCGCTAAGCGGACTCAGGTCGCTTAGCGGATACTGTGCGATGCAGAACTTTGTTTTTCTTCCTTTGAGTACAATTTGGTTCCGTAATCGTAACCGAGCTCCTTCCCGACTATTCTGACATACCCATAGGCTGTATGAAGGGTGAAATACCATATGTAATTCCGTAACCGTTCTTACATACTTATGTATGCGTAATATACATGTTAATGATGTATTGTATCAATGGTATGTGACTATCTTAGTTGTGCTTAACTAATGCTTTATGAGATAGAATATACACATGTATGGTATGATAATGAGAATACAAGTATGATTATAGTTAAGGCTTATGCATGCTTGAATGATACATATAATACCGTGATTGATCATTGTTTTGTTTACTCCGTTCGTTCAGGTTGAATATTCGGATGTGTGTGCTAATGCGTATGGCATGGTGTGATGTATGCTTGAATCGAAGTAGGCCAAACTACTTGGTGGTAAGACGCCATTATCGGTGGACTGGTTTCCAAAGATACCATTGCGGATGTATTTGTGAGAGTCTATAGGGTGTGTCTCACTCGCGGAATACATCGGGAGTTCTTGGTATGATAAACACACCTGAGCTACCATTGCAGTGTGCTTGTGGGGGTCTAGAGGCGTTTACCTACTTGGCGTTAACACACTTGGGTGCTCGTTATGGTGGAGTAGTGATACCACTTAGGCGATATCACATGGATAACTCACCTCTAGTGATGCCACGTAGGCTACATCACTAGGCTCCTACGCGGATGGGCTTGTGCAGTCAATTAGGTGTATTCGCACTTACGGAAACCATATTGCGTATGGATGATGACGGGACCGTGACGCCACATAGGCAATGTCACTGTTGTAACTCGTCACAAAATTCCATGTAGGACTCATCTGTTTCATTTAGCGATGGTCTTGTGTGAGTCTTTTTGACGAAAGGCACTTGGTGACTCGCCGAGGGTGTGTGGTGCAGCCTAGGTAGACCGATTGTTACTACTTTTGGATTCCTCGTACACGGGTACGAGTCTGAATACTTGTTCATGTGAATTGAGAATAGCTTCCAAGAGCAGAAAGGCAGGTAAACCCGGAAGACATGACCTCGAGGGTCGCGCCCGACAGGAGGCAGGCAGGTAAACCCGGAAGACCTATTCTGGAGGAAACTGGTAGTCATGATTGTTTGTTGATTCCATTGGTTAGTTAAGGGACTTCCAATGTGGATTGTATCCTTATTGTGTGTTTGTACCTGGCCGTGAGGAAAACCCGAATTCTCGGAGATTCTGTTTGATTATATGTACCCTGTAGAACTGAGTGGACTCATAGGACAGGAGGACTCGCTGAGATTTAGTAATCTCACCCTAATCATCTTATCTTTTTTCAGGTGCAGTTTAGTAGCGTGGCTAGTTTGGATTGAAGACTTAGGAGTGGTGATGGCTCGAACACCTTGTTAGATCTCATTTTTCGCTGTGCAGATCCATTAAAGACACATGTTTTATAATTCTTAGTAGAATTTCATGTTGTATTTTATATAGATCATCTTGTAGCTTTGGTTTTTGTATGTACTCAATATCAGTTTTAACGTTTCATGCATAATATACTAGTCAGTTATGTATGGGGTGTTACAAGCTGTTACAATTGCCATCAAACTAACACAAATTTACTTTTAAAAAATTAACCAAACAAAAAAATTATTTTACTAATTACCATTGTGAAAGAAAAAATGATAATTAAAATAAAAAATATAACTTTTACATATTAAATTTTAGTTAATTCATTTGTAGACAAAAACTAGTTGATGTTGAAATAAAAAAAATTAAAGTTTAAATATTGGATGGGAAGAAATAGTAAGATAAAGAAAGAAAAGGAGGAAATACTTATAAAGTTTTAGGACGGTAAAATTAAGAGAAAAGGTGTGGAGATTTTGATTAGAGAGTTGAAAAAACTATAAAAATAATTTTAAAGATAAAATTTAAGGAAATTGAAAAATTAAAAGGAAATATATGAATGTATGATGACCAAATACTTATAAGTAAGGTAATTATAGTTGAACTAGATATTAAATCAGAAAGCGTTTGGGCTCAAGATTTAAAGGTTGGACTGGGGATTAACCGATATCAGAACATTTATAATTATATTATCTTATACTCCCTCCGTCTCAAAATAAAAGTCGTTTAAGGTTGTTACACACATATTAAGAAAAATAATGATTGAGTCAATAAAGATAAGATTTTTACAAAATTACCCTTAATTACTATTGGTTGATATACATTGTCATATCTTGAAAAGAGTGTAGATAAGGGGTAATGTTGGTAAAAACTAATCAATGTTGCATTAGAAAAGCAAAGAGACTATTATTTTGAGACAACTTTTTAGAGTTAGAAAGACACTTATTTTGAGACAGAAGGAGTATTCTAATAACTGGTGTCACTAACAGTTAACTAGCAAGTTCTAAATGATAGCTTAACAACCTAACTATCTGAAATAGATTCCAATTAACCCATACTAACAACCAAACAAAATTAATAACTAACTTTCAGATTACAACTCAGTCCAAACTCACTGAGTTAACAATCATAACTAACTGAGTCAGTTCTAACCAACTCCTAACCTAATCAGCAACTCCTAACCTCAATCTAACTGATTCGAGCCTCACTCCACTCCTAAGCCACTCCAAGCCTAACAACTATATATTCAAACCTTCCCTCTTAAGTCACACTCTCACGCTACTTTCACCATTCTTCTCCAACCTTCATTCATCTCTTCATTCTCTCAATTTCACGTCATTTTTCAATCATCACCCTCCACTCTCCTCCACATTTCTCAATCTCCATTCCTCTTCTCCACAATCTTTCACTCTCTAATTCTGCATCTCTCTCTCTCTCTCTCTCTCTCTCTCTCTCACAGACACACACACACACACACCTCTCACCTATACGCACAGTGAGGAAGCCATTGAAGCTCAATATCAAAGCTTCAAGAAGTTTGTACTTAGCCTCTTCTCTCATCACTCAACAAATTTATCAACTCTCAACAATCTCTCTGAATCGCTATTACATCCAGCAACAACAACGTATTGCCTTCAATTGAAGGACTCCAGCCTCACAGAAATTCAAAGAAAAAGGAGAAGAAGAGGAAAAACGAACAATAAGCTAAAGATCAGTGGAAGCTTCATATTACCTTTGTTTTATCAAGATCTCTGGTTCTATTTTGAATTCTCCACCATTGAAGGTGCACCAGAATGACTCCGGTTGGTAAGTACTCGAGACCATGTTTGTGTGCTTGCTCTTTATGTTTATTCCCTTTTGATGCTTGCGTCTTTATTCTCTATTCAACTGAGCTTACGGATGATTGAAAATGTTCCGCCCTAGGGTTTGGATTAGGGCTTCACGATTGGAAGCCCTTGCGTAATTTGTTTCATGTTATGAGAGGTAGATAGGAGTAGGAGAAGGAGAAGGAGATATCTTCAATTTAATGGCGGAAGGGACGGATTCAAGGGAGCCCCGCCACCTCCGGCACTACAAGGCGATTTCTGGTGAATGTCGAGAACAAGAAAGAGAGATAAAATGAGGTTCTGAATTAGAGAAGCAAGCTGAAGAGTCATAAAACACCTAACCCTAATTATGCACAAAAACGCACCATTTCTTTTAATTTCACTTTCTCATTTTTTAATTCTTTTTGTTGAATAATTAGAAGTGATTAACAAAAATCTGGATGAGGCAATTGGATTGAACCACTAGGCTTAATGCATTGCTGTTTGCACACCCTCTGAGCCCACAACACCATTTTTTTGCAACTAGGCTGAATCAAGAAAACACCATTGGGCTCACCTCTATCCCTTGAGCGCCCTGAGGTGTGTGAGACCTTTACTGGTCGACACCTCTATTTCCAGCAGTGCACCCCTATCCTTTTAGATTTCCTTTTATTTTTTTATTCTAATAAAAACTTCAATAACATTCCATAAAAAAATTAATAAACCAATAAAAAAATACTTTAGAATTTTAGGATTTTTTATAATTTAATTAGACCCTTTTTCTATTAACTCTTCCCTCTTTTGACCAATTTTAATCAAGTGTTCAGCCATTTTGCTTGTGTTTTTTGTGTGCAATATTTGATTCTTGTAATTACCTTGATTTTGACCTATAATTGTAACTTCCTTATGTATGCTCCCTTAGGTTTTATTTCAAATAGGTGATTAATCTCTTTAAGTCATTTAATTTGGAATTAGAAACTTGTAAATATAACATGACAATCTTAGGTAAATATTTCCCTTTAAAAAAACTCTAAAGATCATAAGGTAGAAATTAACATGACAATATTAGGACTTAAAAATTCCCATTGTAATTCCCCTTAATTCATTTTCTTTGTACATAATAAAAAACTAAAATCGTTTTCTCAAGCAAAACTCAAAAACACTTAACACAATTCAAACACTTTCATGAATAAAGGAGAAGCACTCAGTACCTCTTGCCTAGGAGGATCACTGAAATACTCAAGTACCTCTTGCCTAAGAGGATCACTGTAATACTCAAAGTACTTATTGCTTAAGAGGATCACTTGGGTATTCTCCTAATAAGACACCAACAAACTCTTCGCCTTGTCGACATTTTCTTTCAGGGCTAGTCATTTCCTCTCTACCGCATTGAAGGTCGTGCCTCGTACTAGAATGTGAACGTCAACGCCGCCCATTAAAAAACACAAACAAACAAAAAAGAAATTGTTGGGGGGAACTACAGAACTCTGATTTCCTTATTGCATGTTAGGGATACGTTGGCACCAGATTTGAATAATCTAGGCGATTTCACTTATTTATTTATTTATTTCTTTTTCCCTTAGTAACTCATTGAATGTTCCCTTAGCAAGTAAGCATTAGAGATAACACACCTTTTGATTAGACACAACAAGAGTGTATCCCGTAGAGTACTAGACGCGGGGGGTGCTACTACATTCCCCTTGCGTAATCGACTATCGTACCCTTCTCTTGGTTGTGAGGCTATCCTTTCTCTGTTTGACGTTTCTGGATATTTTCTTTTCCTTATTGGGATGAATAAAGTTTGGTGGCAACTCTGTTATTTTTTTGCAGTAACGATAATATAGTATATCATTATAGATTAATCTCAAACTTTATAGGTATGATATAGATGATAGTATATTTCAATTCAACAGTTAATTTAAACAAATTATTCGAAATAAAGTTATTGAGGAAGTGTAACTCGTGGTATAACTCTTCGGATGTAATTTGATTATATATATATATATATATATATATATATATATATATATATATATATATATATATATATATATATATATATATATATATATATATATATATATAATGTTTATAAAATTCATACCTATAATAACAAAATAAACTCAAAATACATAAAACTCTATAAATTATTATTGTTTTCTTTGAGTCCTCATATTTTAAAAATGTTTAATAATTTTTTATGGTAAACACTATAAAATATATCAATTTCTCGGTCTATAACTAAACAATCATTCAAAAATTCATCTCTTTTACCATTATGCATTTTATTCTCCAAAAAATTATGTACAAAGAGATACTTTATTTATTACATTTGTCATTTATATAAACCCAAATTTACTTTTAAAAAAAAATTCAAACAAACAAAAAATTATTTTACTAAATTACTATTTTGAAAGAAAAAATAATGACTAAAATAAAAAAAAAACTAATTTTTACATATTAGTTTTTAGTAATGCATTTGTAGACAAAAACTAGTTGAAGTAAAAATAATTAAAGTTTAAATATTAGATGAGAAGTAATAGTAAAATAAAGAAGAAAAAAACTATAATATGGAAGGAGAAAATACTTATAAAATTTTAGGACGGTAAAATTAAGAGAAAATGTGTGGAGATTTCAATTGGAGAGTTGAAAAAACTATTAAAATAAATTTAAAAATAAAATTTAAGGAAATTGAAAAATTAAAAGAAAATACATTAATGTATGGTGACCGAATATTTATAAGTAAGATAATCATAACTGGGTTGGACATTAAAACGAAAAGTGTTTGGGTTCAAGGTTTAAAGGTTGGACTTGGGTTTGACCGGAGTAAGACTATTTTTAGTTATATTATCTTAAATTTTAATATAATATATAATATAATTATAAATAAAAAGATACACTAGTTTTTTTTTAATCAAAGAATATATATTGATATTTAATTCAAAAACAATACAAACCTATGGTGATCAAGTGATCCAACCAACCAAAAATATCGAAAGACCCCAACTTACATCATTATTCTAGCTTAATGATGACTAATCTTGTGATTTTGCCAAGCTCTATACACAATACTTTCTTTAATTCTACTATCTATACAAGTAACATCTATATTCTCCTTGAAACAAATGCTATTCCTCAATCTCCAAATACAGTAAATTGTTTCAGCAATGCATATTTTCATGAGGGTGGCTTTCAAACCTTTCCCTTTCGTGGCTGTAACGAGCCAGCCTACTTCATTATCCCATTGTTGGGGCCTATGGACAATGTTCAGCCAGTGCATAATCTCTTTCCATATTGTAGTCGTTTTACTGAATTGGAAAAACAGATGGTTATAGGACTCTTCTTCTATGTTGCAAAGAACACAACTACTGTCTTGGATGATTCCAAATCTCTTTAATATGTCCCTCGTAGGTAACTTGCCATGACAAGCCATCCAGAGATACACAATAGCTCGCAACCTGGCCTTATTAAACTGGATCATGTGGAACCACGACACCTTATTCCCAGCCTCCATTAAACCATTATAGAACATAGTGATCTTGCAATGGTTTTGTTGCAAAGCCTTGTCCCATATTTGTTGCACTCTTATGATATTTGTCCTTTGTTTCATTATACCTCTAAACATCCAACTATTGTGTGTCTTCACTTCATACTCCATTATGCCCTTACCTTTGAGATAATAGAAATTGAACCATCTAATCCAAAGATTATCTGCTTTTCCACAGAGGTTCCACAAACTCTTCATCAAAAGGGCAGAATTCCAACATTGCAAGTTAGTAATCTGCAACCCTCCTTGTTTAAAGTTGTTGCAAACCCTATTCCATGCCACAAGGCTTTTATTGCTCCTATTCTCTTGAGATCCTTTCCGAATAAAACGTCTACAAATATCATCAATTTTCCTAATCACACTTTTGGGGATTGGGAAGCACTGCATCCAATATTGAGCTATAGCTCTAGTGATGCTCTGAACCAATTGAACTCTTCCAGCATAGCTGAGAAGTTTAGTAGTCCAATGGTGCATTCTACCGACAATCTTCTCAATCAATGGCAAGTAATTCTGGATGATCAGCTTACGACAAGTGAGAGGGACTCCCAAATATCTAACAGGCAGACTTCCTTCAGTAAAACCAGTGTTCCTAAGAAACAAGCTTTGAAGCCTATCATAAATACCTCCAAAGTATATTCTGCTCTTGCTCGGGTTAGCAATGAAGCATGTGGAATCAATGAATGTTTTGAAGGCATCATGCAGCATATTAACAGACATAACATCACCTCTACAAAAAAGTAAAACATCATCAGCAAAGATAAGATTAGTGAAGCTCGTCTTTTCACACTTGGCATGGTGGTTGAAATTCAAATTCAACTGCATTTGTGCATCAACCTGTTCATGTATTCCATAATTATTACAAACAGCAAGGGTGAAATGGGATCACCCTGTCAAATCCCCCTTCTGGCTTGTAAGAACTTGGTGTACTCACCATTCACCTTGAACTTGTAGGACACAATGCTCACACTTGCCATGATCCAACATATAAATTGTCTTGGTATGCCAATCTCCATAAGTATTCACTTCAAGGCTTGCCAATTGTCCATATCATAGGCCTTTTGAAGGTCTATTTGCATCATGATTCTTGGAGTGCCTCCCTTCCTTTTATAACCTTTCAACAGCTCATAAGCAAGTAATATGTGGATTTGGATGATCTGACCCGGGACAAAAGCTGCTTGGCTCTGATTTATGACACTAGGCAAAACCTTACCTAATCTCCCAGTCATGACCTTGGACAAGATTTTGTAAAATATTGTGTATCCAGCTATGGGCCTATAGTCTTTGATCCCTTTTGGAGTAGTTCCTTTATTGATGAGAGTAACAATGGTGCTATTAAAGGGCTTGTAAAGAATACCTGTTGTAAAGAACTCTCTAGCAGCATCCAAGACATCTCTCTTCACAATGTGCCAACAAGATTTAAAGAACTTATAACCAAATCCATCTATACCAAGTGCTTTGAGGTCTCTTATACCATTGAGGGCTTTCAAAATATCCTGCTAAAAAATATTACTAATGAGAGATCCCCTTTGTTCCATACTCAACTGAGGTCCCTTTCTCATAGCCTCTATGTCAATATGCTGGATATTATTGTCTTATTTTCCCATGAGCTCCCCATAGAAATCCATGATCTCTTTCTCTATTTCCTCATGATTCTGCAGTAATTTACCATCTACAGTTTGGAAGCCTCTCATATTATTCCTACTTTGCTTAGCTTTAATTGAAGCATAAAAGTAAGAATTGTTTCCATCCCCCACTCTTAGCCAATCCACTTTAGCTCTTTGAGCAAGAGTTTGTTCCTCTAAAACATTTAACCCGAGGAAATAAATATTATCTTAAATTTGTTAGAACAAGATTTGTTCTGATCAATTATCTTAGTTTTGATGATAACAATAATATGAATTTTGCTTAAGATAATATGGTACTCTAATCCAATGCAATTTCCTTTTCAGGAAATATATAAAGAGTATGTGTAATACGGTGAACTGACTTTTTATAATCGAAATGTCGCGGTTAAGCATGAGTCGCCACCGACTTTTATTTTATCCAATTAGGAAAGGCAAAAAGAACAGGAAAGACCTTTGAAAGATTTTGAGTTCGGGGGGTAAATTATGCAAAGAGAAGGTGTAAGGCACCCTTTGCATCTATGGTTATCCATGGGCTCTTAATTGCTTAGCTCACTTTGTTTGAAATGTTTGAATTGTTTTGAAAAGATTTTTGAAGAAGAACTTTAGCTTGTAAATAAGCGTAGCCTTTTGAAAAGAAGTAGAAAAAAGTTTTTAGTTTGAATTCGAATAGAGCAAGCAATTAAGAACTACCTACCCTAAGTTGTCTTTCTTGTTCTTTAAGTCTTTCGGGTGAAAGGATCTATCCATACCATGAAAGGGCAGGAAGTCTTTCAATTGGATGTAGAAGGGTCATCGAGTAATCGTTCGCCATAAGACTGTCCCATGCCATAAAGAGGGCAGGTAGTCTAAGGGAAGGATATAATAGTCATTAATCTTTTTAGGCAACATGCGAGGATACCTTAGCAATGGGACAATCATCTTATTCTTCCGAGGCAACATCGAGGGACTAGATGATTTTTATTCTTTAAGGCAACCTTGCTTGAGGTATCCTCGGAATCGAGGGACTTGACTATTTTTACAATTAGAGGCAACAGGCAACAAGGCAACAGAAGAGGTTACCCTAAAGGTGAGTGTGTGCATCAATCAGGTGGTTAATTCAGATATTTATCTTATAGTTAGTTATCTACTTCTGTTAAAGGCTTGCACTCCCTAAGATTACTAACCACGCAGTTTAAAATTACAGGAAATTAAAGGCGGAAAGATAAAAACCCTACGCTATTACAATAAACACCTGCGGGAATGGGGGAAATTAAAACATAAAATTAAATGGCAGTCTTCAGCCTTGATTTTCCTCGAACCTTCGACTGACCCTGATCATCTGAGAATTAAATGAAAAAGGACAGTGGAACAGTGAGTGTAGGAGGAATTCATTACCAGACGAAACCAATCATAATTTAAGCCATAAGGCAAAAATTAAAAAGATAAAATAATTTAAATAATAAAAAAAAGGATCAGAACTTAGCTTTTTGATTGCCACGGCGCGTAGTCGGAAAATCTTGAGGTAACCCTGAAAATTTGCATAAGAGGGAAGAATTTCAGTGTATGAATGTTCTACAAACCCTAAAAAGGTTTACAAACCCTGAACCTAAAAAGGTTTATTTAAGAAAACTTATTGTGACCCAAAAGGTTTATAAGGCTAAAAAAAAAGCGTTAGTGGATCGAGGTTAACAAACCATAAAAATAATCGATTAAAAGCACATGCAAAAAATGATAATTTTTATTGTTTAAAAGACAATTATTGATAAATTTGTAAAAAGTCGGGTTTTCGATTAAAAATGAATTATAAAATTATTATGTAATTTTATGTTATGAGTCTAAATAAACAAAAAATATGATAATAAATAAATAAATGAAGGATGTAAAAAAGAATTGTACAATAAAAATAAGATAAAATAAATAGAAACAAGGGCTTAGCTGGTGATCAAGTGTGGCTGCTCCTGAGACCCTATGGTAGTCATGCACTTCTAGGGGCGTAGGATCTGATCTCGTGAAGATCCTGTGGTTGAGAACGACGGTCCAGCGTGTGCGCAGCTTAGGATTAGACATGCAATCAGTGAATTATTCGTTTGAAAAAATAAGGTCTCATGCCTGGTTCGAACCCAGGTCTATGATATTAATTTAAGATGACTTCTGCCAGCTGCACTGCGTTTGTTAGTTGTTGGTAATTGAAACAAATACAATAAATATAATACATGAAACTAATTGGAAAAAGTTTGAATAAGTCAGACCCGGGACCCACAAACCTGAGCGCGGTCCACTAGGAAACGGAGAGAGAGTTCTCCAATGGTTGACCAACGAATCACGCGGTGACACGTGAAGTCAGCAAGTCCCAACCCTATCTCATCATCTTCAACCTCCAGACTTCAATATTTGCTACGAATTTACCTCCATACTTGCTGCGATTTGGCTGCGGTTTCCTGTAATTCTTGGTAGCAAAATCTAAAAAAACCAAATAACTCATGCAACACGTTAACAAAAACCAAAGAGTACCCATGTCACGTAAATCGATCATCCTGAGTCTGATTTTCACATCCGTTTTGGCTAAAAACGCTCGTATAATGAGGTTCGAAGGAAAGCAAATCGGAACCCTAACAATGGTGGTCCTCCTTGCCGGTGTTAAATCCTCGTCCCACCGGTTCTAAACTGTCTCAAACAATTCCAGAAGCTCATAAAAAGCATTAGATTAAATGGAAATATATCGAAACATGATAAACAAAATTTAAGAATGCATGAATGAAAACATGAACATGGTGCGCACGTTAGTCACGTTAAAGGACTTCAAAAACGATTCAACCTTACTTTATACCACCTTGAGAAGATAATTGGATGATTTCTTGCTCTTGAAAAAGGCTGTAATGAAAGAACTCGAAAGTCACTCTTCTTGATGTTTTTGCGAGTTTTGGAGATTGTTATGTGGCAAGGATTTTCGTTAGGGTTTTTCTCTTGCTTGCAGGTTTTTTGTATATATATGAGGAGTGGATTAGGTTGAAACCTTGGGCTTGGATCCTTATGCAACTTTGGAGAAAGAAATTTTGATAAAAATTATATAATTCTTTTCTATTTTTGCATAGAATCTTGATTCAATTCTTCCCTTCTTGTTTACCACGAATTTTCCTTTAAATGAGGAGTATTTTGATGATTGAATTTGATTGTAAAATCAAAACCTTGATTTAAAATTTAATTATTTCATGTTTATGTATTTTATTAATATTTAAATGAATTAAAATTCAAATAAATAAAATAAATACTATAAAAAGAAAATAATTAGTTTATGAGTGAATATGAAGCCCATGGATGTGTTTGGAATCCATGTCTTAGGCCCATTGGTTTAAAAAACTCAAAGTTCTTCATGTGCATTTCTCAAAAATCGCCCCACTTGCGCAAGCCATAACTCATTCAATATTTGTCACATGAAGATGTTCTAGGACTTTTTGGAAAGCTCAAAGAGTCCTCTGAAGGCTTCTTTGGGTTTCATCTCAATTGAGTCTACCATGTCCGAGTTATGGTCTTTGAGAAAAAATGACTTTTTGCGATCCTTTAGAAGGACCTGTAATGTTTTGGCTCATATCTCCCAAATGGTGCATTTCTGGCCTTGGCATGTGAGACACAAAGTTGTAGAGAATTCAATTTCCTTCAAAATGAGCTTTGGATGGAAAATTTCTGATGTTCCATGTGAAATTTATGGCTGGTCAAAGTTTAGTTGACTTTCTCCTATGAAAACCCTAATTTAGAAACTTTAGGTTTTGTTGATTTTGGAGCTTTTCTTGATGAATCATGATCAGTCCTTGATCAAATGATGAATTATACTTCATAATGAGGATGTTGACAAAAAATCAAAAGTTTTGACTGTGGTTTGATCATGGTTTGACTTTTAGGTCGACTATTGATCGTTTGAGCAGTTGACTGAACATTCTGAGGAATCAAAGCTTGAAACTTGTCATGAGGATATTATAAGATATGTGAGAGACCCCGAGATCCACTTGAGGTGTCAGAACCTGATTTTTCTTTGAAAAGACCAAAACCCTAGTTTGAGGGTTGTTGTTTAGGAGAGTGTACAGTTAGTCAAATCTTGAGCTTCTGATGTTCGAATGAGCTTGAGTATAAAAATACGGTGGGCAAATTTTGGGGTATGACAGCTGCCCCTGTTCAATTTTCTTAAACCTGAAGATGTAGATTGGCATGTGTGCCTGTCGGAGTCTGAAGGTAGAAGGGGATTGAACAATAGAATACCCAAGAAATTTGCCCTTGCTGAGTTAGGGACCTTTTATAGGAGATAGGCTTAAAGATACCATCTGATCTATACGAAATTCAGGATAAGTCGTATGTTAGACTACATCCGAGCTTGAAGTATTGAAAGGCGCTTGTCGGAGATGGGCTTGAAGATGCCATCAGATGTTTGAAAAGCAGATGTTTTTCAGACTGGATCATATGCATTGATTGTATATGAAGGAGAGATGAAGTAATGTCTTACAGAAGACTACCTGGAAAGGTTCCTGAAAAGGGTAGATCATTGACTGATGTAAAAGAGATTAGGCTTTACACAAAGCTCGGGAAGAAGTGTCTTGTAGAAGATTAATTGAGAAACTCCTTGAAAGGGCAGTGGATGTATTAGAACATGTTGGATAAATATGTTGAAGAAGATTACCTAGATAGGTTGAGATATGCATTAAACAAGATTAACCTAGAAAGGCTCCTAAAAAGGGTACAAAACGTCTTACACGCGACTACCTAGAAAGGCTCCTAGAAAGGAAGTGATATGTCTTAAACAAGACTACCTAGAAAGGCTCCTACAAAGGATATGATATGTCTTAAACAAGACTGCCTAGAAAGGCTCCTAGAAAGGATATAATATCATCTTAGAAAAGATTACCTAGACAGGCTCCTAGAAAGGATATAATATCATCTTAGAAAAGATTACCTAGAAAGGCTCCTAGAAAGGATATGATATCATCTTAGAAAAGATTACCTAGAAAGGCTCCTAGAAAGGCTGGTAGACGTCTTAGGGAAGACTAAACTAGAAAGGTTCCTAGAAAGGATGAGAAATTCTTTGATTGTTTCTGAATTATCTTTGAAGAAAGGCCAGAGTGAAGCATCAGAATAGTATTCGTCTTGGATGAGATTGAATCGTTGATACGATTGTATTTGCACCGTACTTGGATGATAATGTTCTTTTGATTATGAAGTGACCTGAAAAGAGAAAGATTAGTTTTATGCAATATCATGATGCAGGTATTGAGATTCTCGAAATAAAAGAGAGTACTGTATGTTATGCATGTATTTATGAATGATGCAGGGATGGGCTATATAGTCGGATCATATTGATGCTTCTTGTATATCAACTGCTGATTGAGAAAATAAATCCCTGCATGCTGTCAGAGATAATGACAAGAAAATTCCTGTCTTTCGTTCGATTATATCCAGTTGGGGATTTTTGATCTTCGCTTGGGATGAGATTGACTTGAGTGATCTGATCCTGATGTATCCTGGGGACAAGAGAAATGAGCATAATATCCGACCCGATTTCTCAGCGGCAACTTTGAGTTTGAATAAACCATGCTAGAGAAGAAGATTGTGTCGGAGAACCGACAGTGTCAGAAGTATAAACTCCGTTGGGGAACTAAGTTTCTGTTGGGAATAGATTGCTTAAAGATAACTTCTTAAAGTTAACTATGTGGGGATATATTATGAAAATTGCTTTGTGGGGAAGGTTCCCAGAGATTTTCAATTCTTCATTGCCCCTTGTCTTTGAGTACTTCCTGTTGAAAAACACTTGCGAGAGCATACCTGACCCTGGAATCAATAGCTTGGTATGCTCGATACTTGAATTTGGAATTAGAATTTTAAAGAAGAGACAGATACTGACGTCATCTGATGCTAGTAGCTAAATAGCATTCGTTGAGATTTGTGACTGATGTGACATGCCCCCAGTGATGAATTAACTTCTCTAGTTTTTCAGTGCCTTTAAGAGATTCTATGGATATGTCATGCCCCTTGTGTAAACAAGCTTTTAGTTGATCGAGTCATGCATACGAGACGTCTCTGCAAATTTATTTGTCGGGAGGACTTTTAGTCATTAATTATGCCCCATGCAGATTCATCCTGATGCCAAACATTTGAAATTACGTAGACAAAATTGTTTTATAATGACACTCATTAAAATGCAATGCATATGTCTGTCTTGGAGTTAAAGACAATTTTAGTAAAACAAAATATGTAAGAGAGTGATATTTGTAAAAACATGATATCAACTCAGGATTTTTGGTAAACTTTAAGGAGTCAGGATACCCTTTGGTGACAGTACGCTTTCGAACTAACCATGCTTCAGTTAGGACTTTCAAGGGTTGTAACGTGGCTTGGTTCACGGTTTAAGAAACAAAGGATAAAGGCTCAAAGTTTATTTGTACCCATCCCACTCTTCATGATGTTCTTCGGTCTTATGCTCAGTTAACTTTGCATTTAAGTTCTAGCAGGCCTTGAAGTCGTAATGTTGATATTTGGTGATGGTTTCAGCATCGAAAGTTTATTTGGAAAGGCAGTCATCCTTCTTGTAATTTTTCTTTTGTCGAGGATTTGTAGTAACCTCTTTTTTGACTTTATTATCCCTAACTTTTGCCTGAACTGTTTATTTTGAGATTACAGTTAGCGGGATATTTCGATTTTTTTATTAGTCTCCTTCATAGGTTTTGACTTAACAGTTTTCTTTTTCTTTTGAGAATCACGAGAATCCATCACTTATGTAAAGCACCTGGTATAATTGAGTTAACTGAGTAACTACCCTGCCCCAGGTTATGATTAAAGGTTTTAATCTGTATGAGAAGGAAAACTTCTACTTCTTAGGCTCGAAGGGGTTGACGAGGGATTAACATCCTTATATCTCCACTATTTAGGATTTGAAACAATGCCTGTACATCGTCAGCATAGTCTGTTTGAAAGCATACTGTATGAGGTTGCGGTATCGTTTTCGTCATCCTCCCTCAAAAGGCTTACAGCTTTAGCGAGAGTTAAATATCATAAAGAAAATCAATTAAAAACAAAGTTTAATATAGAAACCGGAAGAGAAATAAATCAAGACAAACATATGCAATGCATTAATGATTATTATAAAATAAATAGAGTCTGACATAAGACGAATGTTTAAACAAACAGGAAAGAGATTGCGAATGCGAGTAAATTAATGATCTAAATAGCCATCCTTTAGACTTTGTGTGGCTTCTCTGGTTGCCCAAATTCAACGATCCCTTCTTCAATCAAGTCTTGAATTTTATGTTTCAAAGGCCCACACTCTTCTGTATCATGACCAGGACTATTTGAATGGTAAGCACATCTTGCATGATGCTTGTACCCAGGGACGGGATTAGCAGGAGCTGAGTATAGAGGCAGTAGAGTTATCAGACTCCGATCGAGCAAGTGTTGCAAAGCTTGAGCCAATGGCATGTGTAGTGGGGTAAATGACCTCTTGGGTTTTGATTTCCAAGTACGTTGGCCACCTTGTTGCTTGCGTTGATCTTTTTGTTGTTGTTGTGTTGGAGCCTGACTAGAGACCAGGACTGCCCCAACAGTGTTGGATTCATTCTTCTGATTGTATGGCTTTTTCACGGTACCAGAAGAAATAGCCACCTGAATTTTTCTGCTTCGGATACCACTTTCAACACGTTCTCCAGTCAGTATGAGATCGGTGAAACCAGACGAGGAGCTTCCAAGTAAATGGCTGTAGAAAGGACCAGTCAGTGTATTCATAAACATATCAACCAATTCTCTGTCGGTCAATGAGGGTTTGACTCTTCCAGCTAGATCTCTCCATTTTTGAGCATACTCCTTGAAACTTTCTTCGGGTCCCATAGACATGCTTTGTAGTTGTATGCGAGTTGGTGTGAGGTCAGCATTGTATTGGTATTGATGGTAGAAAGCAACAACCAAATCTTCCCAAGTACGGATGTTGGTACTTTCCAGTTGATAGTACCATTCGAGTTGAGTTCCAGATAAACTCTCTTGAAAGAAATGGATCCAGAGCCTCTTATCAGCAGTGTGGGGCTGAATCTTTCTTACATAAGACCTCAAGTGCATCTTGGGACAAGAGACTCCATCATACTTAGCAAAGGCGGGAGTTTTGAATTTCGGAGGAATAACTACTCCGGGAACGAGTCCTAGTTCTTCAAAATCCAGCCCAGGTACCTTCTGAATTTCCACGCTTCTCAGGCGCTCTTCTAGTAGTCTATACTTCTCATCAGCATAATCCTCGTCTTGAGGATACTCATTTTCGTCTTCTTCTTCTTCCTGGTCATCAGAACCTACATGGCTTCCCTGATTGTTCTTGACACTAAGATCATCTCCTTCCTCTTCCTCTTCCTCATCTTTAGGAATTCCATTTTCTGCAACCTTCTTGGGACGACCCTTGAATCTTCTTCCCAGGTTGATCACTCCTTTGGGCTTCTTGGTCTTTTTCTCCTTCTTAGTCAGAAGGGTTTTCAGCTCGTCTTGCCCCTTGGATAAGTTCAGGATCAGATCTTGAAACTGGGCATTCTGAGCTTGAAGGTCTTTGACTGATTGCTCAAGATTCATGATGCTGAAATAAACAGCGAGGAGGTGAGAAACCTGTGGTGGAAACCTGTGATGCGATGTTATGAATGCAGATGCAATATTTTCAAGGATCTTTAGGAAATTTAGTTAGCCACATTGGAAAATGATTTAGTCGCATCTTTGTTTGAAGAACTCTGATTTTTGGATGTTCTTCTATGGGAATCAAGCTCACCATATCCAGTGGGTCATAGCCTCTGATTCGGGATACTTATGAATTTGAAAGTACATGGCTAGAAGAAAATAAATCCTCTTGCCCCTTGATAGGTACAACGTCTCTGAATCGGAAGGTATGTGGCGAGAGGAAAATAAATCCTCTTGCCCCTTGATAGGAATTCAATCTTTGATAAGAGCACCTGAAGTTGTGCGCCCTAAATCCCTAAGATCCTTGAAAGGGTTAGTTAAATCATGTTATGCTTATGATGTCATGATGTCATGATGTTATGCAATGCATCAGGCAAAGCGTAAGATAGTAAGGCTGAGTGAGTCCCACAAAAAAACCTGCAAGAAAACCAAAGGGTTAGTAGCAAGCACAGACAAGTCACACAAGTGTCCTTAGGTTTAAAGGCTTGCGTGAAGTTTGTAGGTAAATACCCTCCCCACTGAAGTTAAGTTGGTTCAACCTGTCCTAGAGTAGTAACCGGGTTCTATGGTGCTCATATCCCTGATCTTTCTCGCGGGCATTGTCTCAACATGGCACTCGATCGGCCAGCCAAAAGCATCCCTAGAGTCCAATCTCAATGAGTGTAGCATCGAGTATCAACCGGCTTCAGTCAGGAATCCAAAGCCAGCTATCTCGCTACTTCCTATAGGCCAAAGTCAAGTTCAACTAAGGTTCTAAGGGCGAATTAGTGCTTGTGACACCACGCGGTAGCCAAATGTCTCCTCGATCATGTTCAAGGGCCATCAGGACAAACCAAAGCGTCACACTAACGGTGGCCACCAGTTCAACCATAACGATACATGTCGTACAGCCTTCCTGGTCTCATGCCACATACCTAAGGTACACTAGATCCGGGTGTAGGATCTTTCACACAGTAGAATACCCAAAACAGCCTTTAAAGATAAAGCAAACAAGTTAAACAAGTTTAAAGTGATCCTAGCTCTAAGGTAACCCCTCTTTTAACCGAAAGTGTCCCCAGCAGAGTCGCCAGTTCTGTAATACGGTGAACTGACTTTTTATAATCGAAATGTCGCGGTTAAGCATGAGTCGCCACCGACTTTTATTTTATCCAATTAGGAAAGGCAAAAAGAACAGGAAAGACCTTTGAAAGATTTTGAGTTCGGGGGGTAAATTATGCAAAGAGAAGGTGTAAGGCACCCTTTGCATCCATGGTTATCCATGGGCTCTTAATTGCTTAGCTCACTTTGTTTGAAATGTTTGAATTGTTTTGAAAAGATTTTTGAAGAAGAACTTTAGCTTGTAAATAAGCGTAGCTTTTTGAAAAGAAGTAGAAAAAAGTTTTTAGTTTGAATTCGAATAGAGCAAGCAATTAAGAACTACCTACCCTAAGTTGTCTTTCTTGTTCTTTAAGTCTTTCGGGTGAAAGGATCTATCCATACCATGAAAGGGCAGGAAGTCTTTCAATTGGATGTAGAAGGGTCATCGAGTAATCGTTCGCCATAAGACTGTCCCATGCCATAAAGAGGGCAGGTAGTCTAAGGGAAGGATATAATAGTCATTAATCTTTTTAGGCAACATGCGAGGATACCTTAGCAATGGGACAATCATCTTATTCTTCCGAGGCAACATCGAGGGACTAGATGATTTTTATTCTTTAAGGCAACCTTGCTTGAGGTATCCTCGGAATCGAGGGACTTGACTATTTTTACAATTAGAGGCAACAGGCAACAAGGCAACAGAAGAGGTTACCCTAAAGGTGAGTGTGTGCATCAATCAGGTGGTTAATTCAGATATTTATCTTATAGTTAGTTATCTACTTCTGTTAAAGGCTTGCACTCCCTAAGATTACTAACCACGCAGTTTAAAATTACAGGAAATTAAAGGCGGAAAGATAAAAACCCTACGCTATTACAATAAACACCTGCGGGAATGGGGGAAATTAAAACATAAAATTAAATGGCAGTCTTCAGCCTTGATTTTCCTCGAACCTTCGACTGACCCTGATCATCTGAGAATTAAATGAAAAAGGACAGTGGAACAGTGAGTGTAGGAGGAATTCATTACCAGACGAAACCAATCATAATTTAAGCCATAAGGCAAAAATTAAAAAGATAAAATAATTTAAATAATAAAAAAAAGGATCAGAACTTAGCTTTTTGATTGCCACGGCGCGTAGTCGGAAAATCTTGAGGTAACCCTGAAAATTTGCATAAGAGGGAAGAATTTCAGTGTATGAATGTTCTACAAACCCTAAAAAGGTTTACAAACCCTGAACCTAAAAAGGTTTATTTAAGAAAACTTATTGTGACCCAAAAGGTTTATAAGGCTAAAAAAAAAAGCGTTAGTGGATCGAGGTTAACAAACCATAAAAATAATCGATTAAAAGCACATGCAAAAAATGATAATTTTTATTGTTTAAAAGACAATTATTGATAAATTTGTAAAAAGTCGGGTTTTCGATTAAAAATGAATTATAAAATTATTATGTAATTTTATGTTATGAGTCTAAATAAACAAAAAATATGATAATAAATAAATAAATGAAGGATGTAAAAAAGAATTGTACAATAAAAATAAGATAAAATAAATAGAAACAAGGGCTTAGCTGGTGATCAAGTGTGGCTGCTCCTGAGACCCTATGGTAGTCATGCACTTCTAGGGGCGTAGGATCTGATCTCGTGAAGATCCTGTGGTTGAGAACGACGGTCCAGCGTGTGCGCAGCTTAGGATTAGACATGCAATCAGTGAATTATTCGTTTGAAAAAATAAGGTCTCATGCCTGGTTCGAACCCAGGTCTATGATATTAATTTAAGATGACTTCTGCCAGCTGCACTGCGTTTGTTAGTTGTTGGTAATTGAAACAAATACAATAAATATAATACATGAAACTAATTGGAAAAAGTTTGAATAAGTCAGACCCGGGACCCACAAACCTGAGCGCGGTCCACTAGGAAACGGAGAGAGAGTTCTCCAATGGTTGACCAACGAATCACGCGGTGACACGTGAAGTCAGCAAGTCCCAACCCTATCTCATCATCTTCAACCTCCAGACTTCAATATTTGCTACGAATTTACCTCCATACTTGCTGCGATTTGGCTGCGGTTTCCTGTAATTCTTGGTAGCAAAATCTAAAAAAACCAAATAACTCATGCAACACGTTAACAAAAACCAAAGAGTACCCATGTCACGTAAATCGATCATCCTGAGTCTGATTTTCACATCCGTTTTGGCTAAAAACGCTCGTATAATGAGGTTCGAAGGAAAGCAAATCGGAACCCTAACAATGGTGGTCCTCCTTGCCGGTGTTAAATCCTCGTCCCACCGGTTCTAAACTGTCTCAAACAATTCCAGAAGCTCATAAAAAGCATTAGATTAAATGGAAATATATCGAAACATGATAAACAAAATTTAAGAATGCATGAATGAAAACATGAACATGGTGCGCACGTTAGTCACGTTAAAGGACTTCAAAAACGATTCAACCTTACTTTATACCACCTTGAGAAGATAATTGGATGATTTCTTGCTCTTGAAAAAGGCTGTAATGAAAGAACTCGAAAGTCACTCTTCTTGATGTTTTTGCGAGTTTTGGAGATTGTTATGTGGCAAGGATTTTCGTTAGGGTTTTTCTCTTGCTTGCAGGTTTTTTGTATATATATGAGGAGTGGATTAGGTTGAAACCTTGGGCTTGGATCCTTATGCAACTTTGGAGAAAGAAATTTTGATAAAAATTATATAATTCTTTTCTATTTTTGCATAGAATCTTGATTCAATTCTTCCCTTCTTGTTTACCACGAATTTTCCTTTAAATGAGGAGTATTTTGATGATTGAATTTGATTGTAAAATCAAAACCTTGATTTAAAATTTAATTATTTCATGTTTATGTATTTTATTAATATTTAAATGAATTAAAATTCAAATAAATAAAATAAATACTATAAAAAGAAAATAATTAGTTTATGAGTGAATATGAAGCCCATGGATGTGTTTGGAATCCATGTCTTAGGCCCATTGGTTTAAAAAACTCAAAGTTCTTCATGTGCATTTCTCAAAAATCGCCCCACTTGCGCAAGCCATAACTCATTCAATATTTGTCACATGAAGATGTTCTAGGACTTTTTGGAAAGCTCAAAGAGTCCTCTGAAGGCTTCTTTGGGTTTCATCTCAATTGAGTCTACCATGTCCGAGTTATGGTCTTTGAGAAAAAATGACTTTTTGCGATCCTTTAGAAGGACCTGTAATGTTTTGGCTCATATCTCCCAAATGGTGCATTTCTGGCCTTGGCATGTGAGACACAAAGTTGTAGAGAATTCAATTTCCTTCAAAATGAGCTTTGGATGGAAAATTTCTGATGTTCCATGTGAAATTTATGGCTGGTCAAAGTTTAGTTGACTTTCTCCTATGAAAACCCTAATTTAGAAACTTTAGGTTTTGTTGATTTTGGAGCTTTTCTTGATGAATCATGATCAGTCCTTGATCAAATGATGAATTATACTTCATAATGAGGATGTTGACAAAAAATCAAAAGTTTTGACTGTGGTTTGATCATGGTTTGACTTTTAGGTCGACTATTGATCGTTTGAGCAGTTGACTGAACATTCTGAGGAATCAAAGCTTGAAACTTGTCATGAGGATATTATAAGATATGTGAGAGACCCCGAGATCCACTTGAGGTGTCAGAACCTGATTTTTCTTTGAAAAGACCAAAACCCTAGTTTGAGGGTTGTTGTTTAGGAGAGTGTACAGTTAGTCAAATCTTGAGCTTCTGATGTTCGAATGAGCTTGAGTATAAAAATACGGTGGGCAAATTTTGGGGTATGACAGTATGCATAATTCAGCGCTCAGAAGCTTTGTCTCAAAGGGTTCAGCATGCAACATCAGAACATGGTCTGGCAAGACATCAGAAGATGGTCGAAGCAGAATCAGAACATGGGTCTATGGAAGCATCAGAAGAACATGAGATCAGAAGCACTGAAGTTCTGATGGTATCACGCTCAGAAGCACTTCAAGGTCAGAAGATCAGAAGATGCTTTGCACCAAGCTGTTTGACTCTGATGATATTCAAACGTTGTATTCACAAACATCAGATCAGAAGGAAGTACAAGTGGCAAGCTACGCTGACTGACAAAAGGAACGTTAAAAGCTATAATAGGCAACGTCAGTAGACACAACGTGAACAAGGCTCGAGGTAGTTGACAAAAGCATATAACATTAAATGCGATGCTGTACGGAACACGCAAAGCATTAAATGCACTCAACGGTCATCTTCTCCAACGCCTATAAATATGAAGTTCTGATGAGAAGCAAGGTTAACGATTCTGCACACAACAACTCCTATTAACTTGCTGAAACTCTGTTCTATTCAAAGCTCAGAATCTTCATCTTCATCAAAGCTCACTACATTGCTGTTGTAATATATTAGTGAGATTAAGCTTAAACGTTAAGAGAAATATCACAGTTTGTGATTATAGCTTTTAAGAAGCAATTGTAATACTCTTAGAATTGATTACATTAAGTTGTAAGGAACTAGAGTGATCGTGTGGATCAGTATACTCTAGGAAGTCTTAGAGGTTATCTAAGCAGGTTGTAACTAGAGTGATCGTGTGGATCAGAATACTCTAGAAAGTCTTAGAGGGTATCTAAGCAGTTTTTCCTGGAGTGATCAGTGTGTGATCAGAAGACTCTGGAAGACTTAGTTGCTGACTAAGTGGAGAACCATTGTAATCCGTGCGATTAGTGGATTAAATCCTCAGTTGAGGTAAATCATCTCTGCGAGGGTGGACTGGAGTAGTTTAGTTAACAACGAACCAGGATAAAAATAACTGTGCAATTTATTTTTATCTGTCAAGTTTTTAAAGCTACACTTATTCAAACCCCCCCTTTCTAAGTGTTTTTCTATCCTTCAATTGGCATCAGAGCGCCGGTTCTAAGGTGCAAGCACTTAACCGTGTTTAGAAAAGATTCAGGAAGAGAAAAACGCTTCAGTAAAAGATGGCTGATGAAACTGCAAAGTCTACACCTGCATCTACATCTGGCTCTGCTGAGCAACACAACGGTAACAATGGTTATACTAGACCGCCGGTATTTGATGGTGAAAACTTTGAATACTGGAAAGATAAACTGGAAAGTTACTTTCTTGGTCTAGATGGTGATCTATGGGATCTTCTGATGGATGGTTACAAACATCCAGTAAATGCCAGTGGCGTAAAGCTGACAAGGCAAGAAATGAATGATGATCAGAAGAAGCTTTTCAGGAATCATCATAAATGCAGAACTGTTTTGCTGAATGCTATCTCTCATGCTGAGTATGAGAAGATATCTAACAGGGAAACGGCCTATGACATATATGAGTCCTTGAAAATGACTCATGAAGGAAATGCTCAAGTCAAGGAGACTAAAGCTCTCGCTTTAATCCAGAAGTATGAAGCCTTCAAGATGGAGGATGATGAAGACATTGAAAAGATGTTTTCAAGATTTCAAACTCTTACTGCTGGATTGAGAGTTCTTGACAAGGGATACACCAAGGCTGATCACGTAAAGAAGATCATCAGAAGCTTACCCAGAAGATGGGGTCCTATGGTGACTGCATTCAAGATTGCAAAGAATCTGAATGAAGTTTCTCTGGAAGAGCTTATCAGTGCCTTGAGAAGCCATGAAATAGAGCTGGACGCAAATGAGCCTCAAAAGAAAGGTAAGTCTATTGCATTAAAATCCAATATCAAGAAATGCACTAACGCTTTTCAGGCTAGAGAAGAAGATCCTGAAGAATCAGAATCTGAAGAAGAAGATGAACTGTCCTTGATCTCCAGAAGGCTAAATCAACTCTGGAAGAACAAGCAAAGGAAGTTCAGAGGCGTCAGAAGTTCAAAGAAATTTGAACGTGGAGAATCTTCTGATGACAGAAGATTTGACAAGAAGAAAGTCATGTGCTATGAATGCAATGAGCCTGGACACTTCAAGAATGAATGCCCAAAACTTCAGAAGGAAAATCCCAAGAAGAAGTTTCATAAGAAGAAAGGTCTTATGGCAACCTGGGATGAGTCAGAAGATGATTCAGACTCTGAAGATGAGCAGGCTAACTGTGCGCTGATGGCGACAGAAGATGACGGATCAGAATCTACATCAGAATCAGATTCTGAAGAGGTATTTTCTGAACTTACTAGAGATGAGTTAGTTTCCGGTCTAACTGAACTTCTGGAATTCAAGTCTCGGATTAGTCTCAAATACAAAAAGCTGAAAAAGCTATTTGAATTTGAAACAAAGAAGCTTGAGTTGGAAAATTCTGAATTAAAAGAAAAACTTTTAAAATTATCCAATAATGTTGGATCTCCTTCTGATTCAGAAAAATCCACTCCTAGTCTAAACCATATTCTGAAAGAATATGATTTAAGTTTCAGGAAGTTCTTATCTAGAAGTATTGGCAGAAGTCAGCTAGCTTCTATGATATATTTTGTGTCTGGAAACAAAAGAGTTGGCATTGGTTTTGAGGGTGAAACCCCATACAAACTTGAACCTGTTGATGAAATGAAATTCACATACAAGCCATTGTATGATCAGTTCAAGTATGGCCACTCCCATGATATTAGGCACACTTCACATGCTCAAAGTTTTCACATAACACACACCAAAAAGCATGTGACACAACCTAGGAAATATCATGAAACTCACATTAAAAATTATCATGCTGTTCCTCCTATTGCTTACAATGTTAAACCCAAGTTCAATCAGAACTTGAGAAAATCTAACAAGAAAGGACCCAAGAGAATGTGGGTACCTAAGGATAAGATTATTCCTATTGCAGATATTCTTGGCTGCAAAAAGGACAAAGCACAACATGTCATGGTACCTGGACTCTGGATGCTCACGACACATGACAGGAAGAAGGTCTATGTTCCAAGACCTGGTGCTTAAGTCTGGAGGAGAAGTCAAGTTTGGAGGAGATCAGAAGGGCAAGATAATTGGCTCTGGAACTATAAAGTCTGGTAACTCTCCTTCCATTTCTAATGTACTTCTTGTAGAAGGATTAACACATAACCTCTTATCTATCAGTCAATTGAGTGACAATGGTTATGATATAATCTTTAATCAAAAGTCTTGCAAGGCTGTAAATCAGAAGGATGGCTCAATCCTATTTACAGGCAAGAGGAAGAACAACATTTATAAGACAGATCTGCAAGATCTTATGAGTCAGAAGGTGACTTGTCTTATGTCTGTTTCTGAAGAGCAGTGGGTCTGGCACAGAAGATTAGGTCATGCTAGTTTGAGAAAGATTTCTCAGATTAACAAACTGGATCTTGTCAGAGGACTCCCTAATCTGAAATTCAAATCAGATGCTCTTTGTGAAGCATGTCAGAAGGGCAAGTTCTCCAAACCTGCATTCAAGTCCAAGAATGTTGTTTCTACCTCAAGGCCATTAGAACTCTTGCACATTTATCTGTTTGGCCCAGTCAAAACAGCATCTGTCAGAGGGAAGAAATATGGATTAGTCATCGTAGATGATTATAGCCGCTGGACGTGGGTAAAATTCTTGAAACACAAGGATGAGACTCATTCAGTGTTCTTTGATTTCTGCATTCAGATTCAATCTGAAAAAGAGTGTAAAATCATAAAGGTCAGAAGTGATCATGGTGGTGAATTTGAGAACAGATCCTTTGAAGAATTCTTCAAAGAAAATGGTATTGCCCATGATTTCTCTTGTCCTAGAACTCCACAGTAAAATGGAGTTGTAGAACGAAAGAATAGGACTCTGCAAGAAATGGCCAGAACCATGATCAATGAAACCAATATGGCTAAGCATTTCTGGGCAGAAGCAATAAACACTGCATGCTATATTCAGAATAGAATCTCTATCAGACCTATTCTAAATAAGACTCCTTATGAATTGTGGAAGAATAAAAAGCCCAACATTTCATATTTCCATCCTTTTGGATGTGTATGCTTTATTCTGAACACTAAAGATCATCTTGGTAAGTTTGATTCCAAAGCACAAAAATGTTTCCTTCTTGGATATTCTGAACGCTCAAAAGGCTACAGAGTATACAATACTGAAACATTGGTTGTGGAAGAATCAATCAATATCAGGTTTGATGATAAGCTTGGTTCTGAAAAACCAAAGCAGTTTGACAATTTTGCAGATTGTGATATTGATATATCAGAAGTTGTTGAGCCAAGAAGCAACGCATCAGAAGCAGAGCTTCTCAGAAGCAAAGAATCTGAAGATCAAGTATCAGCTTCTCTGGAGAATCTAAACATTTCTGAAGAACCATCTGTCAGAAGATCATCCAGACTCATCTCTGGTCATTCAGAAGATGTCATTCTTGGAAAGAAGGATGATCCAATCAGAACAAGAGCATTCCTTAAGAACAATGCAGACTGTCAATTAGGTCTTGTATCTTTGATCGAGCCAACTTCTGTTGATCATGCTCTAGAAGATCCAGACTGGATAATTGCTATGCAAGAAGAACTGAATCAGTTTACAAGGAATGATGTTTGGGATCTTGTTCCTAGACCAGATGGATTCAATATAATCAGTACAAAATGGGTCTTCAGAAACAAGCTCAGTGAGAAAGGTGAAGTGGTAAGGAACAAAGCCAGACTGGTGGCTCAGGGTTATAGTCAGCAAGAAGGGATTGACTATACAGAAACCTTTGCACCAGTGGCCAGGTTAGAATCTATTCGTCTATTAATTTCATTTGCCACTCAACATAACATCACTCTCTATCAGATGGATGTTAAGAGTGCCTTCTTAAATGGTTATATAGATGAAGAAGTTTATGTCCATCAACCTCCTGGTTTTGAAGACTCTATGTCTCCTAATCATGTTTTTAAACTAAAGAAATCGTTGTATGGATTGAAACAAGCTCCCAGAGCTTGGTATGAACGCTTAAGTTCTTTCCTTCTGGATAATGGTTTCACTAGAGGAAAAGTGGACACTACTCTCTTTTGTAAAACCTTTAAAAGGGATATTTTAATTTGTCAAATATATGTAGATGATATTATTTTTGGAACATCTAATGCTACACTTGGAAAGGAGTTTGCTGAGTCTATGCAGGCTGAGTTTGAAATGAGCATGATGGGAGAACTCAAGTATTTCCTTGGAATACAAATAAATCAAACATCAGAAGGAACGTATGTTCACCAAACCAAGTATGTGAAGGAACTTCTGAAGAAGTTTAATCTTCTAGACTGTAAAGAAGCCAAAACTCCTATGCATCCAACATGCATCCTAGGTAAGGATGAGGTAAGTAAGAAGGTAGATCAGAAGTTATACAGAGGTATGATTGGATCTCTTCTATATTTGACTGCTTCTAGACCTGACATTCTGTTCAGTGTTTGTTTGTGTGCCAGATTCCAATCAGATCCTAGAGAATCTCATTTAACTGCTGTTAAGAGAATTCTAAGGTATCTGAAAGGTACTACTAATGTTGGCTTAGTTTACAGAAAATCTAAAGAATACAACTTAGTAGGATTCTGCGATGCTGACTATGCTGGAGACAGAATTGAAAGAAAG
Source organism: Vicia villosa (assembly GCF_029867415.1). Classification (NCBI taxonomy): domain Eukaryota; kingdom Viridiplantae; phylum Streptophyta; class Magnoliopsida; order Fabales; family Fabaceae; genus Vicia; species Vicia villosa. Next base: position 80,279,042 of record NC_081182.1, read on the forward strand.
AGTACTTCAGGAAGTTGCCAATTTCTTGGAAGTCACTTGATCTCCTGGTATAGCAAGAAGCAAGCAACTATTGCTCTATCAACAACAGAAGCAGAATATGTCGCTGCTGCTGGTTGCAGTACACAAATGCTCTGGATGAAGAGTCAGTTAGAAGATTATCAGATATATGAGAGTAACATTCCTATATTCTGTGATAATACTTCTGCTATATGTTTATCTAAGAATCCTATTCTTCACTCAAAGGCTAAACATATTGAGATTAAACATCATTTCATAAGGGACTATGTTCAGAAGGGTGTTATATCTTTAAACTTTGTGGATACAGACCATCAATGGGCTGATATCTTTACAAAACCCCTGGCTGAAGATAGGTTTAAGTTCATTCTGAAGAACATCAGTATGGATTTATGCCCAAAATGAGAAGATGAGAAGTTCTTATGTATGAGTATCTTCTGAAATGAAAGTGGATTATTTTTTAATCAGAAGTTCTGATTGAAATCTTTTAGAAATCATGATTCGGTTATTACTAACGTTTCAGTGTCTAAGTTGATTCAGAACCTCTTTTAAAGCAAAACAGCTGTAACGTTTTATCTCGGGATGGTAAACCTGTCGTTACTGTTCATGGATAAGCGCGCGTGCAGTTGAAGGGACACCGACCATAGGTAACTGTGCTAGTCACCTCATTTGTCTTTATTATCTCTCCTCATGTCACGTAACATTAAATGCTATCCATCATTTGTTTCATTTTATTTTCTTTTAAATACTCTTCAAATGCTTCTCCTTCCCTCTTATATTTTCTCTATTACACTCTGTCTGTGTTTTCTTTCTCTATCTTTTTGCATTCATATCAAACCCTAGCTGTTCATTATCTGCAAATCCATCATGAACTCTTCATCAAGCCCAGGAAACCATGAAAATGATCAAAACAAAAAGAGAAAAGCTGTTGAAACATCTTCGTCCAAACCCAAAAAGATAAAGATCACCTATGACCCTCTCAAGGTGAATCCATTCGAAGCAAAGTTGTCTGGAAACTATTCTAGACGTGTGTTTCAACCCCCTGGTGAAAGTCCTCCATCATCTCCATCTTCTTCCTCATCTTTTTACCTTCAAGACTCAACTTCCTCCTCATCTAACCTTTCCTCTCCCTCAACCCATTCCAAAGAAGTCTCTTCATCTTCACCTGCTGAGAATATTGTTTCTGATAGAGATTGTGGAAGATCTGCATCAGAATCAAGTCTCCCTGACCCCTCGCCTGGAAGCCCAAGAAGCAGTAAATTATGACAGGGTTCAAGACATGCTGGCGCAGATTTTGTCTTAGCTAGGGTCTTAGTCTTTTGGTCTTTGTAGTTTTCTTTCCTTGTTGCATCTGTTTTCCTGCATTCCTCTCTTGTAATCTTTTTTGATTATCAATGAAAAGTTTCTTTGTTTTTCCATTCCAGTGTTTTTTTATTTGTCGCTTTATTCATCTGAATCTTTTGATATATTCTTTTTGATGTTATGACAAAAAGGGGGAGAAGATAAATGATAAATGATTTGATTAATCTATCAGTTGCTGGGTAAAGCTCCCACATATTTTCTAACAAGAACTGCAAGTTCTATATGGTTTAAGTGTTTTGCAGGTATAAAGAAGTGAAGAGAATCTTCAAAGCAAACACAAGAAGCAAAACCATAAGAAGTGTTATTCTGTAAAAAGAATAAGCTCATGGAAACTGAAGCAAGCTGAGTGCTGTCAAGCTTCAGAAATCAGAAGCAAGAAAGAAGAATGAATCAGAAGCACTGATAATAGAATTTGATCCATATTTGTCTATTTGATCTGACAAAATTCTATTTGCTCTGATACATTATTTTAGCCTATATGGCTCTGATACATATCATGTGTTCTAATATACATTTTATGTTCTGACTCGTTCATGCTGACTTTTGTCGTTTAGTTTTTGTTCTGTAACATTTCAGGATGTAGAGATGCTCTGATGATGCTCTGGTACATTCAACAATGTTCTGATACAAATCTAGCATGAAGTGATGTTGGTAGAAATTCAAAGCTCTGAAGCTATCCGAGGGAAGCAGAAATCAGAAGCTGTGAATGTTCTAAAGATCCAGAAAACTCAAGTTCTGAAGCTGTCCTAAATGGAAGCAGAAATCAGAAGCTGTGAATGTTCTGAAGATCAAAGAAATTCAAGTTCTGAAGCTGTCCTAAATGGAAGCAGAAATCAGAAGCTGTGAATGTTCTGAAGATCAAAGAAATTCAAGTTCTGAAGCTGTCCTAGATGGAAGCAGGAATCAGAAGCTGTGAGTGTTCTAGGGATCTAAAGAAATTCTAGTTCTGAAGCTGTCCAATGGAAGCAGAAGTCAGAAGCTATGAATTCTCTGAAGACAGAAGCTTATGTGATCGTCTCTACCGAAATAATCAGGGAAGTCTTTTATTAAAGTTCTTCGAGTATTTATTTCAGGGGGAGATTATTTATCTCAGGGGGAGATTGTTAATCTCAGGGGGAGACATATTCATATGCTTATGCTATAGCTGTGTAATTTGTCTTTTGCCGTCTGCTCTTTCTGATCGCAAATTCATATCATTTATATATGTTTTTGTCATCATCAAAAAGGGGGAGATTGTTAGAACAAGATTTGTTCTGATCAATTATCTTAGTTTTGATGATAACAATAATATGAATTTTGCTTAAGATAATATGGTACTCTAATCCAATGCAATTTCCTTTTCAGGAAATATATAAAGAGTATGCATAATTCAGCGCTCAGAAGCTTTGTCTCAAAGGGTTCAGCATGCAACATCAGAACATGGTCTGGCAAGACATCAGAAGATGGTCGAAGCAGAATCAGAACATGGGTCTATGGAAGCATCAGAAGAACATGAGATCAGAAGCACTGAAGTTCTGATGGTATCACGCTCAGAAGCACTTCAAGGTCAGAAGATCAGAAGATGCTTTGCACCAAGCTGTTTGACTCTGATGATATTCAAACGTTGTATTCACAAACATCAGATCAGAAGGAAGTACAAGTGGCAAGCTACGCTGACTGACAAAAGGAACGTTAAAAGCTATAATAGGCAACGTCAGTAGACACAGCGTGAACAAGGCTCGAGGTAGTTGACAAAAGCGTATAACATTAAATGCGATGCTGTACGGAACACGCAAAGCATTAAATGCACTCAACGGTCATCTTCTCCAACGCCTATAAATATGAAGTTCTGATGAGAAGCAAGGTTAACGATTCTGCACACAACAACTCCTATTAACTTGCTGAAACTCTGTTCTATTCAAAGCTCAGAATCTTCATCTTCATCAAAGCTCACTACATTGCTGTTGTAATATATTAGTGAGATTAAGCTTAAACGTTAAGAGAAATATCACAGTTTGTGATTATAGCTTTTAAGAAGCAATTGTAATACTCTTAGAATTGATTACATTAAGTTGTAAGGAACTAGAGTGATCGTGTGGATCAGTATACTCTAGGAAGTCTTAGAGGTTATCTAAGCAGGTTGTAACTAGAGTGATCGTGTGGATCAGAATACTCTAGAAAGTCTTAGAGGGTATCTAAGCAGTTGTTCCTGGAGTGATCAGTGTGTGATCAGAAGACTCTGGAAGACTTAGTTGCTGACTAAGTGGAGAACCATTGTAATCCGTGCGATTAGTGGATTAAATCCTCAGTTGAGGTAAATCATCTCTGCGGGGGTGGACTGGAGTAGTTTAGTTAACAACGAACCAGGATAAAAATAACTGTGCAATTTATTTTTATCTGTCAAGTTTTTAAAGCTACACTTATTCAAACCCCCCCTTTCTAAGTGTTTTTCTATCCTTCAAAATTTTTATAAAATTTACAAAATAATTATAAACAAAAATATACACTAATTGAAATAAAATAATAATAATTTAAATGAAATAAAAAATGCCACGCACATTAAAATTTTTAATGTCTCATGCATTGGTCTCCATTTTAAAGTGTTAAATGTTTTTTTAGACTAATTTAAATTGGAGGTCAAATCTCTCCCAATAAAATAGATAAATGAAATAGGAAATTGTTCGCCGCCACTATCCTTGTTTCTTCTCATTCTTCCTTTCTACCCATTCTTCTTTCAGTGATGATAATTTGATTGTTAATAATAGATATTTTTTAATCTATATTGTTTTTTCTTCATCTTTTAAGCTTTCTTTATTAATAAATCTAATGCTTCCTTTCTTGCTCTTCTACTTCTCTCATGTTCATGAATGAAAAATAAATATTAAGTTGTTATTTTCAGTCTAAAAATAGTGGAAAGCTGTAAAACTAAAATGCAGTCAAAAGATGTTGAACTTCTTGAACCGTTGGGTTTAACCAGTTTTTTGGTTCGATAATAGCGATTTTAAGGGGTTAATAGATTATTTTAGATAAATCTTTAAAGAGTAAATCTTAAATAAAATAAATAACTCTAAAAATAATTAAAATAAATATGAAGAGGAAAAAAACAGAAGTATATAGTTTATTTTAAACAAGAGAGACTTGAAACTCTTTACAATAGTCAACCATTTTTTTTTACATAATATATTAAACTCTTCATAATTTCATGAATCATTATAGTTTCAGCACAAGTAAGAGTAGCAAAACGGAAAATATTACAGTTTTATCCATAAAAGAGTTCCAATGACTCTAGCAAATGAAAAATTACACGAGAATTAAACAACATATATCACTTCATGATTTCTTGGATCACTGATCCCCATCAATGTGAACTTTCATTTCCATGTTTGTGGGATAAATTCTTTTGCATTTCGGGCATTCAAACTTGGCAATGGGTGCATGAACATCATGCAGGTGAAAAATAAGCTGCTTGAAACTCTTGAAAGTGTTCGACCACAAATGGCAGTCAAATGTCACCATCTAAAACATGAAAACAAGAAATCACCGACATGAATTTTTGTATAAATCATATATAGAAATTACCTTAAGGCAACTGAAAGATTATAAAGAAACAAAATATAAACAACATGTGTTTACGAGGTCTACACATTGTGGACCTCCGATTTTTTAATCCCGGGCCATACCTCTGTTCTGTAGAGATACGTGAACTGACTCTTTTTTATCGCTTAATGCTTTCGCATTTTGAAAATTCACAGAGTCGCCACCGACCTTTTATTTTATCCAATTAAGGAAAGGTTTATAAAAGAAACAGAAAAAAGACCCTTAAGAAATTCTGGGTAAGGGGGTAGGTTATACAAAGGGAAGGTGTTAGCACCCTTTGTATCCATGGTTATCCATGGGCTCTTAAGTTTGCTTAGCTCACTTGTTTTTCGATGACTTTTCAATTGCTTTAGAATGCTCATATGTGGTTTCAAATACTTTTGTAAATTGAATTTTGTAATGATCCGTGTGTGGATGTATACAAAATGCTTGTTTATCTTTCGAAAGATGTTTTGAAAAGAACGTTAACTTTGTAATAATCCGTGTTTGGATGTATACAAAGTATTGTCTTTTTGGAAAGTTTTGTTTTGAAAAACAACAGTGTATGAGAATTTTGTTTGTTTTGATTTGAGCAAGCAAACTAGGAGGTCTACCCTGAGTTGTAAGGTCTTTATCCTATTTCCTTTAAAAATCTATCCTTTCACCGGATATAAACGCAAGGTTCGATTTTGTACTCAAAATAGTAGAATTTTGACTTTGATTTTGAAAAGAATGAGAAGGAATTACCTTAAGAGGTGCAAGTGTGATTGTGTTTGTATTCAGATATTTATCTTTGAAGTTAGTGATCTAACGGTTCAATTTTATCTTTGACATACACGCAGTTTATATTTGCTGGAAATTAAAATGCGGAAATGTAAAGTGCGGAAAGTAAATCTACGCTATTACATCGATTGTGCAGGAAATGTAAACTAGCCTATTTACATGAATTTGACATCCTATACATTTATCTAGGAATTTAAATTGCAAGGAAAATAAAAGGCATGTTTTTGGATTTTTATGATTGATTTTAATTATAATTAATGCATGATTAATTAAATTAAAATGAAGAAAAAGATGAAAATAGATTTAAACCTAGAAATTAAGTTTAAAATATGTACAAAATATTTGTTAATTAATTTTAAACAAAACTAATTTTTTTTGGAATTTTTTGGAATTGATTTAAGTTAATTAAAACATAATTATGTAAATAATTATACAAATAATTAAAACTTAAAAAGAAAATTATTCAAAATATGTACAAAATTAGTTTATAATATATAAACAATATTTTATATAAAGAACAAATTTTTTTATGATTTTTTGATTGGTTAGAATAATTAAAAAGCAAATATATAAATATATACTAATTAATTATGCAAAATATTGAAATTTTAAAGAAAAATAAAATATTTTTATTTCAGAAAATAATATCTTATTTTAGAAGTCTAAAAATATTTTTTGTGTATTTTTTGGATTTTTAAAACTATTTTTAATTAATTTAACAAAGAAATTAAAATAAAATAGAAAATAAAATAGAAAATAAAAGGATACTGATCCTGTGTGGTTTGATTGAGGGAGTATGATGTGCACGCGCGTTCTGAAGCGTTGGATGAGCTGTTAAGCAAGATCAGGTGGTCCAGAAATTGAGGCACGTGGTATACGTTACACCTGCAAAACACTGGATTAGTGGAAAGTTTAAAAAAGTACGCGCGCTGCTGAACCAATAGGAGGAAGACACGTCTTCGTCTTCAACCTTCAGACAAGGCCTTTAACAGCGCTTTTGTAAAAAAACGCTATAGTAAGTGAGCCCTAATTCTGCAAAATAACGAATAGGGGTAAACAAGCACATAAATTTGGCGCGATGGTACCATTCAACTCGTTTTGTCCATACGAATCTAATGGTACTATTTAGAACCTCTAATTTTGCCTAATTTGGAAAGCCCTAATTTTGAAGCTATGAACCCTAAAATGGTAGTTTCGTTTATACATGTTCAAACTTCAATTAAGTTTCCAGAAATGATCTACACCTCAAACCAAACTTAATAGTATGTCTACATCTTGTTAAGCATGTGTGAATAACCAGATACGAATTGATTTTAGTTTGAACAAATTTGGACCTGTATAGCTCGATTCAGTGAGCTTCAAGGCTTGTAACTGATTGGGATAGTTTCAGTGATGTTCAAGGAAGGTGTCTGAATGCTTAGTTTGTATTGAAATGGACTGAAATTACAAATTCGAATTTGAATTTTCTTTGAAACTTTTCAAGTGATTACAAGTGTGTATGAGCTAAGCTTTGCTTCTGAACTTGCCCCCCTTTTCGTTACTGAACTATGATAGCTTATTTATAAGCATTGAGTGCTTAGAATTGAAGCTAATATGCAACTAGTTGCCTTTGTTGAAATCTTGCATTTTTTAATATTAAAAAAGCTTTGAATTCTTGACCAAGTCCCCTTGCCTTCAATGCACCTGCCTTGCTCTTCAATTCTCTGCAGAAAGGTAGAGATTCCTTGGGTGAGTCATGCTTGGAAGTTAAGCTACCATTTATCCATCCATTTTTCTTTTAATTTAATCTTAAAATAAGATAAAATCAAGCAAAAAATGGATAAAAAAGGTGTGGGCTTAGTCTTGGTCGTGGGAGGCCCATATCATCATGGAAATGATGTTTGAATGCTGAAAACTTGGCCCCATTTGGAAAAAATACATTTTTGAGCAATGTTGATTTCATGTATTTTCCCAAAATTTAGCCAACTTCAACAAGGTGTAAATCCTTCAATTTTTGTCATATGAAGGAGATCTTTCACTTTTTGGAAACCTCAAAGAGTCCTATAACCAATGTATTTGGTCTCATGTCAAAATGATTTTTGATGCTCCTTGTGTGTCCTTTTGAAAAAAGTGTCTTTTTGTTGACTTTGAAAATGACCTGTAATGTCTTTGATCATATTTTTCAAATGGTGAATCCAATGACCATGGGATCAATGGCATTTGAAAGATAATTGAATTTCCTTCAAGATGAGCTTTGGTTTGAATTTTTTGGATGAAGGATGAGAGAGTTATGATCAGTCAAAGTTGAGTTGACTTTTCAGGCAAAAACCCTAATTTTGAATCTTAGGGTTTTGTTGATTTTTGATCTTTCCTTGATGAATTATGATCATCCAATGATCAAATGATGAATCCTTTGACAAAATATGGACTTTGACAAAAAATTCATTTTTGACTGTCTGTTGACTTTTTTGGTCAAACGGGTCGTCTGTTAACTGTTTGAGCTGCTGACGGTGCGTCTGAGTGAATTGAAGTTTGAAAATTTGTATGATGGTACTTTGAGATATATGGATGTGTATGAAATCCATTTGAGCTCTCAAAAACTTGTTGCTCCTGTAAAAACAAGAAAAACCCTGATTAGGGATTGTTTATGTAGGAGACAGTTAAGCGTACCTGATTTTTGTGCAGTGTTGAGTTTCTGCTAATCGCGTGATATTCAGAAGACTTCTAGCACAAAAGATCTTGGAATTTTGAATTGTGAAAGATTGATTTGATTGATGGTACAAAACACTGAGAATTGTATTGCCAGCAGTTTGGCTGTCAACTGACTGTCCAGGTATTGACGTAGCAGTTAGAGTGAGAAATCAACAGTCAAAGTTAATTTTCTTTTTTTTTGTTTTTGTTTTATGTTTTATGTGAAAAATGAAAGTTTATTTACATGACTTGTTAAAAAAAACATAGACATAATAAATAACTAATATTTACGGTATGCGGGCAAAATTACCGAAAATAACCCTGAAAATCATTTAATGCACAGAAATAGGAATATTTGACTGGCAGAAAACACACAAAATATTATCTTAGTAATTAAGCAATATTATGACAAATAGTACAACATTTAATACTGACAGTATAAATATTACATACTATATTGAACAGTACGACGAATAAACGGTACATTTAAGAAATAAGAAATACGACAAATTTCAGGAATGACGGTTAATGACCCATGCTATGAACAATAACATGTAGATGATTGGGAGTGCAACCATTGCAGGTCCACACTCTTCAGGACTATGCAGGCAGAAGAAAGTCATGATCACCGTAGCAATGGTGATGACTGTAAGAGACAGTGTCTCTATCCACTTTGCCATTCTTGTCAGGGAAGAAGAGAAAATAGATATGAGGTAGGAATTTGAAAGATGAGTTAGAATTTGATGTGAGATTTTATGGAAGAAAATGGGAGGTATTTATAGAATGGAAAGGAGGATAGAGACGTTGGGGAATGATGTGATTCCGTACAAAAGGAAAATTTGAGTGGAAGTAAGATTTGAAAGAAAGTGGAGACAGTGTTGGGAAAAAGAGAGATGTGATTTTTGAAAAAGAGATTTGAAAAGATTTTTGAAAATAATGGAATATAGTACAAAATTAGTGGGAAACAAAAGATAATAATAATCTACTTGTTACCAGTACAGTCTGAGTTTCCTGATTCTGCGCCTGCAAAAAGATTTAACTCTGTACCAATTGTGTCAGTACTATTTATCTATAAATAAATAAATAGCATGTGTGAAATAATAAACAGTATTTGGCGTTTGCGTAAGAATAAATTCAACTGCAAGCCAAATTACTGTATAAGAAAAATTCTAAAAACTAAGTGTTTCATATGTCAGGATATTTGTTGGAATAATCCATAATTATATGAGACTCTTAATTTTCAGATTGGAGTTTTCTTGAAAAAAGATGTGGGCAAATTTTGGGGTATAACACACATCTACACCTATTTTTTCTACGTTCTACTATGAATAAACAACACAAAAAACCTTTATTCAGATAGGGAGAAATAAAATGTGTGTTTTACCGTGTCAAAAACTTCATCATCTTATATAAAAAAATCAACAACAATGAAATTAACAAGAACAAGTTGTCATCCATAAATGATGGCTAGAAACAATTAATGAACTAGTACAGTAAAAGGATAAACTAGAAGAAGAAAAGGATTTAAAAACTGAGAATCACTTTCACATAAGATCATGTAGTGTCTATTTGTCTTCTAATTTTATCACTCATAAGCATTAAATGAAACAAAAAATGGAAAAACATTTGTACTGAATCAAAGAAACATTCCAAATTTGTCAAAGAATGAAAAAACACAGTGTTCAAAAAAGGTACTATGAAAGTTGATGTTCAGATAAGCATAAATCAACACTTTAATGCAACAATGGTATTATAAAAATGATATATAAGGAATTAACTCTCATAAAATGAATATGAAAATTCAAAAAAAAAAGTTTTGAAGTATAAGAATATATTGGTTATGGGAGAGTATAAGAATGAAATTTCTTCTCATTCTTCCGTTATACTTCTTCAATAAATTCTAGTGATGATAATTTGATTATTAACAATAGATGATTTTTAAATTTATATTGTTTTTTTTTCATCTTTTAGGCTTTCTTTATTAATAAATCTAATTCTTCCTATCTTGCTATTCTACTTCTCTCATGTTCATGAATGAAAAATAAATATTAAAAATGTCATTTTAACTCTAAAAATAGTGGAAAGCTGTAAAACTAAAATGCGGTCAAAACATGTTGAACCTCCTGAACCGTTGGGTTTATTCAGTATTTCAGTTTGATGACAACAGTTTTAAAGGGTTAATAGATCGGTTCAGATAAATCTTTAAAGTAAATATTAATTAAAAAATTCAATCTAAAAATAGTTAAAATAAATCTGAAGAGGAAAAAAAACAAAAGTATATAGTTTATTTTAAACAACAGAGACTTTAAACTCTTTATAATATTCAACCATTTTTTCTAACACAATATATTAAACTTTTCATAATTTCATGCATCATTCTAGTTTCAGCACAAGTAAGAGTAGCAAAACGGAAAATATTATAGTTTTATCCATAAAAGAGTTTCAGTGACTCTAGCAAATGAAAAATTACACGAGAGTTAAACAACATATATCACTTCATGATCTCTTAGTGCACTGATCCCCATCAATGTGAACTTTCATTTCCATGTTTGTGGGATAAATTCTTTTGCATTTCGGGCATTCAAACTTGGCAATGGGTGCATGAACATCATGCAGGTGAAAAATAAGCTGCTTGAAACTCTTGAAAGTGTTCGACCACAAATGGCAGTCAAATGTCACCATCTAAAACATGAAAACAAGAAATCACCGACATGAATTTTTGTATAAATCATATATAGAAATTACCTTAAGGCAACTGAAAGATTATAAAGAAACAAAATATAAACTACATGTGTTTACGAGGTCTACACATCTACACCTATTTTTTCTACGTTCTACTATGAATAAACAACACAAAAAACCTTTATTCAGATAGGGAGAAATAAAATGTGTGTTTTACCGTGTCAAAAACTTCATCATCTTATATAAAAAAATCAACAACAATGAAATTAACAAGAACAAGTTGTCATCCATAAATGATGGCTAGAAACAATTAATGAACTAGTACAGTAAAAGGATAAACTAGAAGAAGAAAAGGATTTGAAAACTGAGAATCACTTTCACATAAGATCATGTAGTGTCTATTTGTCTTCTAATTTTATCACTCATAAGCATTAAATGAAACAAAAAATGGAAAAACATTTGCACTGAATCAAAGAAACATTCCAAATTTGTCAAAGAATGAAAAAACACAGTGTTCAAAAAAGGTACTATGAAAGTTGATGTTCAGATAAGCATAAATCAACACTTTAATGCAACAATGGTATTATAAAAATGATATATAAGGAATTAACTCTCATAAAATGAATATGAAAATTCAAAAAAAAAAGTTTTGAAGTATAAGAATATATTGGTTATGGGAGAGTATAAGAATGAAATTTCTTCTCATTCTTCCGTTATACTTCTTCAATAAATTCTAGTGATGATAATTTGATTATTAACAATAGATGATTTTTAAATTTATATTGTTTTTTTTCATCTTTTAGGCTTTCTTTATTAATAAATCTAATTCTTCCTATCTTGCTATTCTACTTCTCTCATGTTCATGAATGAAAAATAAATATTAAAAATGTCATTTTAACTCTAAAAATAGTGGAAAGCTGTAAAACTAAAATGCGGTCAAAACATGTTGAACCTCCTGAACCGTTGGGTTTATTCAGTATTTCAGTTTGATGACAACAGTTTTAAAGGGTTAATAGATCGGTTCAGATAAATCTTTAAAGTAAATATTAATTAAAAAATTCAATCTAAAAATAGTTAAAATAAATCTGAAGAGGAAAAAAAACAAAAGTATATAGTTTATTTTAAACAACAAAGACTTTAAACTCTTTATAATATTCAACCATTTTTTCTAACACAATATATTAAACTTTTCATAATTTCATGCATCATTCTAGTTTCAGCACAAGTAAGAGTAGCAAAACGGAAAATATTATAGTTTTATCCATAAAAGAGTTTCAGTGACTCTAGCAAATGAAAAATTACACGAGAGTTAAACAACATATATCACTTCATGATCTCTTAGTGCACTGATCCCCATCAATGTGAACTTTCATTTCCATGTTTGTGGGATAAATTCTTTTGCATTTCGGGCATTCAAACTTGGCAATGGGTGCATGAACATCATGCAGGTGAAAAATAAGCTGCTTGAAACTCTTGAAAGTGTTCGACCACAAATGGCAGTCAAATGTCACCATCTAAAACATGAAAACAAGAAATCACCGACATGAATTTTTGTATAAATCATATATAGAAATTACCTTAAGGCAACTGAAAGATTATAAAGAAACAAAATATAAACTACATGTGTTTACGAGGTCTACACATCTACACCTATTTTTTCTACGTTCTACTATGAATAAACAACACAAAAAACCTTTATTCAGATAGGGAGAAATAAAATGTGTGTTTTACCGTGTCAAAAACTTCATCATCTTATATAAAAAAATCAACAACAATGAAATTAACAAGAACAAGTTGTCATCCATAAATGATGGCTAGAAACAATTAATGAACTAGTACAGTAAAAGGATAAACTAGAAGAAGAAAAGGATTTGAAAACTGAGAATCACTTTCACATAAGATCATGTAGTGTCTATTTGTCTTCTAATTTTATCACTCATAAGCATTAAATGAAACAAAAAATGGAATAACATTTGTACTGAATCAAAGAAACATTCCAAATTTGTCAAAGAATGAAAAAACACAGTGTTCAAAAAAGGTACTATGAAAGTTGATGTTCAGATAAGCATAAATCAACACTTTAATGCAACAATGGTATTATAAAAATGATATATAAGGAATTAACTCTCATAAAATGAATATGAAAATTCAAAAAAAAAAAGTTTTGAAGTATAAGAATATATTGGTTATGGGAGAGTATAAGAATGAAATTTCTTCTCATTCTTCCGTTATACTTCTTCAATAAATTCTAGTGATGATAATTTGATTATTAACAATAGATGATTTTTAAATTTATATTGTTTTTTTTTCATCTTTTAGGCTTTCTTTATTAATAAATCTAATTCTTCCTATCTTGCTATTCTACTTCTCTCATGTTCATGAATGAAAAATAAATATTAAAAATGTCATTTTAACTCTAAAAATAGTGGAAAGCTGTAAAACTAAAATGCGGTCAAAACATGTTGAACCTCCTGAACCGTTGGGTTTATTCAGTATTTCAGTTTGATGACAACAGTTTTAAAGGGTTAATAGATCGGTTCAGATAAATCTTTAAAGTAAATATTAATTAAAAAATTCAATCTAAAAATAGTTAAAATAAATCTGAAGAGGAAAAAAAACAAAAGTATATAGTTTATTTTAAACAACAGAGACTTTAAACTCTTTATAATATTCAACCATTTTTTCTAACACAATATATTAAACTTTTCATAATTTCATGCATCATTCTAGTTTCAGCACAAGTAAGAGTAGCAAAACGGAAAATATTATAGTTTTATCCATAAAAGAGTTTCAGTGACTCTAGCAAATGAAAAATTACACGAGAGTTAAACAACATATATCACTTCATGATCTCTTAGTGCACTGATCCCCATCAATGTGAACTTTCATTTCCATTTTTGCGGAATGAATTCTTTGCATTTTCGGCATTCGAAGTTGGCAATGTATGCATGAACATCATGCATGTGAAAAATCAACCGTTTGAAACTCTTGAAAGTGTTCGCACATAAATGGCAGTCAAACATCACCATCTAAAACATGAAAATAAGAAATCACCGACATGAATTTTTGTATAAATCATTTATATAAATAACCTTAAGGCAACTGAAAGATCGTAAAGAAACAAAATAAAAACTACTTGTGTTTCTGAGGTCTACACATCTACACCTATTTTTTCTATGTTCTACCATGAATAAACAACACAAAAACCTTTCTTCAGAGAGGGAGAAAGAAAATGTGTGTTTTACCGTGTTAAAAACTTCATCATCACATATCAAGAAAATCAACAACAATGAAATTAACACGAACAAATTGTCATTCATAAATGGTGGCTAGAAACAATTAATGAACTGGTACAATAAAAGAATAAACTAGAACAGGAAAAGGATTTGAAAACTGAGAATCACTTTGACATAAGATCATGTAATGTCTATTTGTCTACTAATTTTATCACTCATAAGCATTAAATGAAACAAAAAAAAATGGAAAAACATTTGTAATGAATCAAAAAAACATTCCAAATTTGTCAAAGAATGAAAACACACACAACGTTCAGAAAATGTGATATGAAGGTTGATGTTCAAATAAGCATAAATCAACACTTTAATGCAACAATGGTATTATAAAAATGATGAACAAAGAATTAACTCTCATAAGCTGAATATGAAAAGTACAAAAAAATTGTTGAGGTATAACAATATACCGTTTAGAGGTTTGTTCAAGGAAAAAGAACTTTATCAAGAAATGAAAGGGTGAGAAAATGAGTGGAAACAAAGTTTGTTATTCTGCAAAAGAAATATGGAGAGAGGCACTGACCAATAATGATTACTATTGTGGTTGTATGCATTATTTTGAAATTCTCGATATGCCCCTGTTTAATATATGCATACTACTACTACCTTGTTCCTACTCTCCTTATGTTTTTGTCCTCCTATGTTTATTTTCTCATTCATTCTCTTTTTCTCTCAAGAAATTGCACTTTTGAGTCGTTTTGAACAATTTAACCATTAACAAGAGCGATTTGACCCGATTACACCAAAATATAATTTATAACATACATGAAATTATTTTATCATGTATAGAATTAAAAACAATATTTTGTCAAAGAAATTTTGTTAAAAAATAACTATGATTCTTATTTATAACACCTTGTCCTTTTGATTTTCTCAAAAACTATAACAATATTTTGCTCAAGAATTAAAAAAAAAAACATGTATTTCATATCCCAAATTTTAACAAATTGGATTAAATAGATGGACCAAAAACATTTTCTAATTTGAAGATAAAGATGGAGCTCCAACAATCATACTTCCTTAACTAATTTTCTCTTGTTTAATTTTTAAAAACTAAAATATAAATTCATATTTAATAATTTTAAAATAGAACTTTCATTTATGAAATGATGTATTATTCATGTAAGTTTGAAGAGGAGAGGAAAAGAGAAGATAAGAAAAAAAGCAAACATTGAAATGGAAGTTAAAAAAGAAAAACAAAATTTCAAATAAACGCAGGTTGGTGTTGTTAGAGGAATGAAAATAAAGTGTTAAAAAACATGAATATTGGAGAAAAATTTGATAATGTATATATGTTTTCATTTTATTTTATCAAATCTAATAATATAATTTTTTTGTCTTGCCCACGACAGATTTTATTGCCTCACATTAATAATAATAATAATAATAATAATAATAATAAAAATAATAATAATAATAACAATAATAATAATAATAATAATAATGTCATATACATATATTTATTTAAACATAACTTTTAAATATGCTTCACTTTTTTTAAGAGATTTTTTTTAAGAGACCCTAGTGTTAAAAAGACTTTTTGCCCTATATAAAGGTAAGTGATGTTGAAATATTAAACTTTAATTAAATTTTTTGGACTTAAGTTATTTTGGTTTAGGTAAATTTGAGTAATGTTTCAAAAAAATATTTTGTATGCTCCCTTAGGTTTTATTTCAAATAGGTGATTAATCTATTTTAATCATTTGATTTGGAATTAGAAACTTGTAAATATAACATGACAATCTTAGGTAAATCTTTCCCTTTAAAAAAAAATCCTTGTAAATATAACATGACAATCTTAGCTAAATCTTTCCCTTTAAAAAAACCCTAAAGATCATTAGAAAGAAATTAACATGACAACATTAGGACTTAGAAATTCTCTTTGTAATTCCCCTTCATTCCTTTTCTTTGTACATGACAAAAAAAAACTAAAATTGTTTTCTCAAGCAAAACTCAAAAACACTTAACACAATTCAAATACTTTCATAAATACAGGAGAACCACTATGTACCTCTTTCCTAAGAGGATCATTGAAATACTCATGTATCTTTTGCCTAAGAGGATCACCGAAATACTTAAGTACCTCTTGCATAAGAGGATCACTGAAATACTCAAAGTACTTCTCGCTTAAGAGGACCACTTGAGTATTATCTTAATAAGACGCCAACAAACTCATCGCCTCGTCGGCATTTTCTGTCAGGGCTAGTTATTTCCTCTCTACCGCATTGAAGGTCGTGTCTCGTGCTAGAGAGCGAACATTAACACTGCCCCCATTAAAAACACAAATAAACAAAAAAGAAATTGTTGGGGAGAACTACATAACTCTGATTTCCTTATTGCACGTTAGGGATACGTAGTCACCAAATTTGAATAATTTGGGCGAGTTCATTTATTTATTTATTTCTTTTTCACTTAGTAACTCATTGCATGTTCCCTTAGCAAGTAAGCATTAGAGATAACACACCCTTTGATTAGAAACAACAAGAGTGGATCCCGTAGAGTACTACAGACGCGGGGTGCTAATATCTTCCTCTTGTGTAATCGACTTCCGTACCATTCTCTTGTTCCGAGGCCATCCTTTCTCTGTTTGAGGTTTGCTGGATATTTCCTTTCCTTTAATGGGATGAATAAAGTTCGGTGGTGACTCTGTTATTTTTTTGCGGTAACGACACTATAATAAATCATTATAGATGAATCTCAAACTTTATAGGCATGATATAGATGATAGTATGTTTCAATTCAACTGTTGATTTAAAATAAATTATTCGAAATGAAGTTATTGAACGAGTGTAACTCGTGATGTAATTCTTCGGATGTAATTTGATTTCTCATATATATATATATATATATATATATATATATATATATATATATATATATATATATATATATATATATATATATATATATATATATATTAAAATTTATTATAAATTTTAATAAAATTCATACCTATAATAACAAAATAAACTCAAAATAATACATAAAACTCTATAAATTATAATTCTCTTCTTTGAGTCCTCATATTTTAATACTGTTTAATAATTTTTAATGGTAAATACTATAAAATGTATCAATTTCTCTGTCTACAACTAATTTCTCTGTCTATAACTAAACAATCATTCAAAAATTCATCTCTTTTACAATTATGCATTTTATTCTTCACAAAATTCTTTATAAAGAGATACTTTATTTATTACACTGGCCATTTAAACAAACACTAATTTACTTTTTTAAAAAATTAAACTGACAAAAAATTATTTTACTAAATTATTATTGTGAAAGAAAAAATAATAATTAAAATAAAAAATCTAATTTTTACATATTAGTTTTTAGTTAATGCATTTGTAGACAAAAAATAGTTGATGTTGAAGTAAAAAAAAATTAAAGTTTAAATATTGGATGAGAAGTAATAGTAAAATAAAGAAGAAGAAAACTATAATATGGAAGGAGAAAATACTTATAAAATTTTAGGACGATAAAATTTAGAGAAAATGTGTGGAGATTTTAATTGAAGAGTTAAAATAAACTTAAAAATAAAATTTAAGGAAATTGAAAAAACAAATACATTAATGTATGGTGACCAAATAATTATAAGTAAGATGATTATAATCGGGCCAGACATTAAACCGGGAAGCGTTTTGGTTCAAAATTTAAAGGTTGGACTGGGGTTTGACCGAAATTAGACCGTTTTTAATTATATTATCTTAAATTTTAATACAATATGTAAAATAATTATAAAATAAAAAGATACACTAGTTAAAATTAATATTATCTTAAGTTTTTATAAAATATAAAAAATAATTACAAACAAAATATACATTAATTGAAACAAAATAATAATAATAATAATTTAAATGAAATAAAAAATGCCCTGCACATTAAAATTTTAAAATAATGTCTCATGCATTGGTCTCCATTTTAAAGTGTTGCGTGTTTTTTTTTTACTAATTTAAATCGGAGGTCTAAATCTCTCCCATAACTTATAGTAGTTTAAAGTTCACTTACCCAAACTCATTTTAAACAAAACCCTATAAAATAGATAAAATTGTTGGTGCCCACTATCCTTGTTTCTTCTAGTTCTTCCTTTCTTCTCATTCTTCCGTTATACTTCTTCAATAAATTCTAGTGACGATAATTATATTGTTAACAATAGATGATTTTTAAATTTAAATTGTTTTTTTTCATCTTTTAGGCTTTCTTTATTAATAAATCTAATTCTTCCTATCTTGCTCTTCTACTTCTCTCATGTTCATGAATGAAAAATAAATATTAAAAATGTCATTTTCACTCTAAAAATAGTGGAAAGTTGTAAAACTAAAATGCGGTCAAAACATGTTGAACCTCCTGAACCGTTGGGTTTATCTAGTTTTTCGGTTTGATGACAGCGGTTTTAAAGGGTTAATAGATCGGTTCAGATAAATCTTTAAAGTAAAACTTAATTAAAAAAATCAGTCTAAAAATAGTTAAAATAAATTTGAAGAGGAAAAAAAAACAAAAGTATATAGTTTATTTTAAACAACGGAGACTTTAAACTCTTTATAATATTCAACCATTTTTTCTAACACAATATATTAAACTTTTCAAATTTCATGCATCATTCTAGTTTCAGCACAAGTAAGAGTAGCAAAACGGAAAATATTACAGTTTTATCCATTAAAGAGTTCCAATGACTCTAGCAAATGAAAAATTACACGAGAGTTAAACAACACATATCACTTAGCTTCATGATCTCTTAGTGCACTGATCCCCATCAATTTGAGCTTTCATTTCCACTTTTGTGGAATAAATTCTTTTCATTTCTGGCATTCGAACTTGGCAATGGATGCATGAACATCATGCAGGTGAAAAATCAACTGTTTGAAACTCTTGAAAGTGTTCGCACATAAATGGCAGTCAAACACCACCATCTAAAACATGAAAGCAAGAAATCACCAACATGAATTATTGTATAAATCATATATAGAAATAACCTTAAGGCAACTGAAAGATTATAAAGAAACAAAATATAAACTACTTGTGTTTCTGAGGTCTACACGTCTACACCTATTTTTTCTATGTTCTACCCTGAATAAACAATACAAAAACCTTTATTCAAAGAGGGAGAAAGAAAATGTGTGTTTTACCGTGTTGAAAACTTCATCATCATCACATATCAAGAAAATCAACAACAATGAAATTAACACGAACAAGTTATCATTCATAAATGGTGGCTAGAAACAATTAATGAACTAGTACAATAAAAGGATAAAATAGAACAGGAAAAGAATTTGAAAACTGAGAATCACTTTCACATAAGATCATATAATGTCTATTTGTCTTCTAATTTTATCACTCATAAGCATTAAATGAAATAACCAAAAATGGAAAAACATTTGTACTGAATCAAAAAAACATTCAAAATTTTACAAAGAATGAAAAAACACACAATGTTCAGAAAAGGTGCTATGAAGGTTGATGTTCAGATAAGCATAAATCAACACTTTAATACAACAATGGTATTATAAAAATGACGAACAAAGAATTAACTCTCATAAACTGAATATGAAAAGTCAAAAAAAAAGTTGTTGAATTATAAGAATATACCGTTCAGGGGTTTGTTCAAGGAAAAAGAACTTTCTAAAAGAAATGAAAGGGGTGAGAAAATGAGTGGAAACAAAGTTTGTTATTCTGCAAAAGATATATGGAGAGAGGCACTGTCCAAGATATATGGAGAGAGGCACTGTCCAATAATGATTACTATTGTGGTTGTATGCATTATTTTGAAACTTCTGATATGCCCTTGTTTAATATAATTCATACTACTACTACCTTCTTCCTACACCATCCTTATATTTTTTTCCTACTATGTTTATTTTCTCACACTCATTCTCTTTTTTCTCTTAGGAAATTGCACTTTTGAGTCGTTTTGAACAATTTAACCATTTACAAGAGCGATTCTACCCGATTTCACCAAAATATAATTTATATAATACATGAAATAATTTTATCATGTATAGAATAAAAAAAAATATTTTGTCAAAGAAATTTTGTTAAAAACTAACTATGATTATTATTTATAACACCTTGTTCTTTTGATTTTCTCAAAAACTATAACAATATTTTGCTCAAGAATTAAAAAAAACAAGACTTTCATATCCCTAATTTTAACAAATTAGATGAAATAGATGGACCAAAAACATTTTCTAATTTGAAGATAAAGATGCAGCTCCAACAATCATACTTCCTTAACTAATTTTCTCTGGTTAGATATTTTAAAACTAAAATATAAATTCATATTTAATATTTTAAAATACAACTTTCATTTATGAAATGATGTATTATTCATGTAAGTTTCAAGAGGAGAGGGAAAGAGAAGATAAGAAAAAAGAAAACATTGAAATGGAAGTTAAAAAAGAAAAACAAAATTTCAAATAAACGCAGGTTGGTGTTGTTAGAGGAATGAAAATAAATTGTTAAAAAACATGAAGATTAGATAATGTAGATATGTTTTCATTTTATTTGATCAAATCTAATATTATAATTTTTTTTGTCTCGCCGACGACAGATTTTATTGCCTCACATTAATAATAATAATAATAATAATGTCATATACATATATTTGTTTAAACATATCTTTTAAATATACTTCACTTTTTAAAGAGACTCTGGTGTTAAAAAAGAGTTTTTGCCATATATAAAGGTAAGTGATGTTGAAATATTAAACTTTATTTAAATTTTTTGGACTTAAGTTATTTTTGGTTTAGGTAAATTTGAGTAATGTTTCAAAAAAATATATTTTGTATTCTCTCTTAGGTTTTATTCCAAATAGGTGATTAATCTATTTTAGTCATTTAATTTGGAATTAGAAACTTGTAAATATAACATGACAATCTTAGGTAAATCTTTCCCTTTAAAAAAATCCTAAAGATCATTAGGAAGAAATTAACATGACAACATAAGGACTTAGAAATTCCCTTTGTAATTCCCCTTCATTCATTTTCTTTGTACATGATAAAAAACTAAAATTGTTTTCTCAAGCAAAACTCAAAAACACTTAACACAATTCAAACACTTTCATAAATAAAGGAGAAGCACTCCGTACCTCTTGCCTAACAGGGTCACTGAAATACTCAACTACCTTTTGCCTAAGAGGATCACTGAAATACTTAAGTACCTCTTGCCTTAGAGGATCACTAAAAATACTCAAAATACTTCTTGCTTAAGAGGACCACTTGGATATTCTCTTAATAAGACACCAACAAAATCTTCGCCTCGTCGGCATTTTCTTTCAGGGCTAGTTATTTCCTCTCTACCGCATTGAAGGTCGTGCCTCGTGCTAGAGCGCAAACGTTAACACTGTTTATTAAAAACACAAATAAACAAAAAAGAAATTGTTGGGGAGAACTACTGAACTCTGATTTCCTTATTGCACGCTAGGGATACATAGGCACCAAATTTGAATAATCTGGGCGAGTTCACTTATTTATTTATTTCTTTTTCCCTTAGTAACTCATTGCATGTTCCTTTAGCAATAACACACCTTTTGATTTGAAACAACAAGAGTGGATCCCGTAGAGTACTACAGAGGCGGGATGCTAATAATATCTTTCCATTACGTAATCGACTTCTGTACCATTCTCTTGGTTCCAAGGCCATCCTTTTCCTGTTTGAGGTTTGCTGGATATTTCCTTTCCCTTATTGGGATAAATAAAGTACGGTGACGACTCTGTTATTTTTCGCGGTAACGACAGTATAACAAATCATTATAGATTAATCTAAAACTTTATAAGTATGATATAGATGATAGTATGTTTCAATTCAACTGTTGATTTAAAAAAATTATTTGAAATGAAGTTATTGAATGAAGTTATTGAATGAAGTTATCTAAAAATCATTTTATATTAGACTAATTTAAATCGGAGGTCTAAATCTCTCCCATAACTTAAATAGTAGTTTAAAGTTCACTTATCCAAACTCAATTTAAACAAAACCCTATAAAATAGATAAAATTGTTCGCCGCCACTATCCTTGTTTCTTCTCGTTCTTCCTTTCTTCCCTTTCTTTATTAATAAATATAATTCTTCCTATCTTGCTCTTCTACTTCTTTCATGATCATGAATTAAAATTAAATATTAAGAATGTCATTTTCACTCTAAAAATAGTGGAAAGCTTTAAAACTAAAATGCGGTCAAAACATGTTGAACCTCCTAAACCGTTGGGTTGATCCAGTTTTTTTGTTCGATGACACCAGTTTTAAAGGGTTAATAGATCGGTTCAGATAAATCTTTAAAGTAAATCTTAATTAAAAAAAAACCAGTCTAAATATAGTTAAAATAAATCTGAAGAAGAAAAAAACAAAAGTATATAGTTTATTTTAAACAAGAGAAACTTTAAACTCTTTATAATATTCAATCATTGTTTCTAACATAATATGTTAAACTCTTCATAATATCATGCATCATTCTAGTTTCAGCACAAGTAAGAGTAGCAAAATTGAAAATATTACAATTTTATCCATAAAAGAGTTCAAATGGCTCTAGCACATGAAAAATCACACGAGAGTTAAACAACATATATCCCTCCATGATCACTGATCCCCATCAATGTGAACTTTCATTTCCACTTTTGCGGAATAAATTCTTTTTCATTTCCGGCATTCGAACTTTCAAACGGATGCATGAACATCATGCAGGTGAAAATCAATTGCTTGAAACTCTTGAAAGTGTTCGCACACAAATGGCAGCTAAACATCACCATCTAAAACATGAAAACAAAAAATCACCGACATGAATTTTTGTTTAAATCATATAAAGATTGTAAAGAAACAAAATATAAACTGCGTGTGTTTCTGAAGTTTACACATCTGGACCTAACTTTTCTACGTACTACTATGAATAAACAACATTGAAAACCTTTATACATAGAGGGAGAAAGAAAATGTGTGTTTTACCGTGTCAAAAACTTCATCATCATAGATAAAAAAATCAACAACAATAAAGTTAACAAGAACTAGTTGTCATTCATTAATGGTGGCTAGAAACAATTAATGAACTAGTACAGTAAAAGGATAAACTAGAACAAGAAAATGATTTGAAAACTGAAAATCACTTTCACATAAGATCATGTAGTGTCTATATGTCTTCTAATTTTGTCACTCATAAGCATTAAATGAAACAAAAATTGGAAAAATATTTGTACAAAATCATATTACTGAACCAAAGAAACATTCCAAATTTGTCGAAGAATGAAAAAAAACACAGTGTTCAAAAAAGGTGCTATGAAGGTCGATGTTCAGGTAAGCATAAATCAACACTTTAATGCAACAATGGTATTATAAAAATGATGAACAAGGAATTAACTCTCATAAAATGAATATGAAAATTAAAAAAAAAAAGTTGTTGAAGTATAAAAATATACCATTCAGAGGTTTGTTAAAGGATAAAGAACTTTCTCAAAGAAATGAAAGGGGTGTGAAAATGAGTGGAAACAAAGTTTGTTATTCTGCAAAAAAAATATGGAGAGAGAGGCACGACTAATAATGACTACTATTGTGGTTGTATGCATTATTTTGAAATTCCCGATATGCCCCTTTTTAATATATGCATACTACTACTACCTTGTCCGTATTTTCCCTATGTTTTTGTCCTACTATGTATATTTTCTCACATTTATTCTCTTTTTTCTTTCAGGAAGTTGCACTTTTGAGTTGTTTTGAACAATTTAACCATTAACAAGAGCGATTCTTCCTGATATCACCAAAATATAATTTATAACATACATGAAATCATTTTATCATGTATAGAATTAAAAACAATATTTTGTCATAGATATTTTGTTAAAAAATCATTATGATTCTTATTTATAACACCTTGTCCTTTTGATTTTCTCAAAAACTATAACAATATTTTGTTCAAGAATAAAAAAAAACATGAACTTTCATATCTCTAACTTTAACAAAGTAACTCGGTATTCCCTGAACCTTCGTCCTTTATAGGAGCTCGTTTACCACTCGAGCCCAAGTCCTTGGTTGTCATATACATATATTTGTTTAAACATAACTTTTAAATATACTTCACTTTTTTTAAGAGACCCTGGTGATAAAAAATACTTTTTTACCCTATATAAAAGTAAGAAATGTTGAAATATTAAACTTTATTTAATTTTTTTTTGACTTAAGTTATTTTTGGTTTAGGTAAATTTGAGTAATGTTTCAAAAAAATATTTTGTATGCTCCCTTAGGTTTTATTCCAAAAATGTGATCAATCTCTTTTAGTCATTTAATTTGGAATCAGAAACTTGTAAATATAACATGACAATCTTAGATAAATCTTTCCCTTTAAAAAAACCCTAAAGATCATTAGGTTGAAATTAACATGACAACATTAGTACTTAGAAATTCCCTTGGTAATTCCCCTTCATTCATTTTCTTTGTACATGATAAAAAACTAAAATTGTTTTCTCAAGCTAAACTCAAAAACACTTAACACAATTCAAATACTTTCATAAATACAGGAGAAGCACTCATGTATCTCTTTCCTAAGAGGATCATTGAAATACTCATATATATATATATATATATATATATATATATATATATATATATATATATATATATATATATATATATGGAATGTATCAAGTATGAGGGTTTTTAAATAAGAGATAAGATGATTCAATGTTAACCATTGGATTAATCAAGAGAGAGAAATAATAGTTATATTAATATTTTAATAAATAATTTAATTTCTCTCTTGATTAATCCAATGGTTAGGATTGAATCATCTTCTCTCTTGCCTAAGAGGATCACTGAAATACTCAAGTACCTCTTGCCTAAGAGGATCACTAAAATACTTAAGTACATCTTACCTAAGAGGATCATTGAAATACTCAAAGTACTTCTTTCTTAAGAGGAACACTCAGGTATTCTCCTAATAAGACACCAACAAACTCTTCTCCTTGTCGCAATTTTCTTTCATGGCTAGTTATTTGCTCTCTACCGCATGTCATGTTTCGTGCTAGAGCGTGAACGTTAACACCATCCATTAAAAAATACAAATAAAAAAAAGAAATTGTTGGAGAGAACTATAGAAATCTGATTTTTTTATTGCACGTTAGGGATACGTAGGCACCAAATTTGAATAATCTGGGCGAGTTCACTTATTTCTTTCTTTCTTTTTCCCTTAGTAACTCATTGCATGTTCCCTTAGCAAGTAAGCATTAGAGATAATACACCTTTTGATTATTAACAACAAAAGTGGATCCCGTAGAGTACTACAGACGCGGGGTGCTAATACCTTCCCCTTGCGTAATCAACTTCCGTACCCTTCTCTTGGTTCCGAGGCCATCCTTTGGGGTGCTAATACCTTCCCCTTGCGTAATCGACTTCCGTACCCTTCTCTTGGTTCTGAGGTCATCCTTTCCTTGTTTGAGGTTTGCTGAATATTTTCTTTCCCTTATTGAGATAAATAAAGTTCGGTGGCGACTCTGTTGTTTTTTCGTGATAACGATAATATAGTAAATTATTATAGATTAATCTTAAAATTCAACTGTTGATTTAAAAAAATTATTTGAAATGAAGTTATTGAACCAATGTAACTCGTGATGTAACTCTTAGTATGACATAAAATTAGGGATTATGTTAAACAAAATATTTGCAATTGATAAAAGGGGTTCTATGTTTGTGTCGATCATATCGAATAATTAAAATATACTCGTTATGTTTTAGATTTTCTTATAAAACAGTCAGTACTGTGTTTTAGATTTAGAAATATTGTATATTTATTAAGGAGTGATATAATAAATTGTGCTAATTATTTATATTCATTTATAATCTTTGATTTTTTTAAATCTAATAGCTACTTACAATATATATATATATATATATATATATATATATATATATATATATATATATATATATATATATATATATATATATATTAGAAGTGATCAAATTAAATCAAATAGTTACATTAAGAATTACATTTGTTTGATTTTATTTTGATTTAATAATTATTAATTATATTAGGAGGGATGAAATTATATTAATTAGTTATAATAACAATTACACTCATTATTAATGTTTGATTTTGTTTTGATCTATGTTATTAATGGACCACTAAATGCCCATAGCATATTGATTAAAATATTTTCTTCTTATTTTGATAATAAATCAATTCTATTTTATCATATCATTATATCTTTCTTTTATAAGATAAAATATTTTTCTCTCACAATTCATGTAATTGTTCTAATTATTTTATCAAACAATGTGATTCTAAATAAAAATCTGTTCTTTTTTATTAAAACAAATTTCACTTTTTAAAATTGAATAATATTTTATTCACTTAAAATAAATAATAAAACTTATACATTTTTATATGAGATTAATTACTATGTATTGTTAGTGTAAAATTATTTACATAGTCAATGCATCACAATCATTCACAAATATTATTTTATAAATAATTAAAATAAAAGTTAAATTTCAATAAGCATTTAACGCTTACGATTCACTGACGATGTAAAAATGCTTTACACGGTAAGTGCATACCAATTAAATTCTTTTTCTATCAAGTATGAAATAACACTAAAATGTGTATAAAAATTATATAATAAATATTATTAATAAGTATATAAATTAATTTATACAGAATGATTTATTGAAATAATATATAGTAAAAGATTGTAAATTTCTTGAAAATTGATAGGAATTTTTTTCTTTTGAAAAAAACACATTACTTATTAAAAATATATTAATAAGAATCACCTTAGTTATGAGAGCTATTAACAAAAATTATAAAAAATATATTTGATTTAATAAAATATCTTTCACTTTCATTAATAAAAAAAATTTATTTTAAAGTAATTTTACTATCTTTTTTATTTATTTAAATAAAATATATTTTCTTCACGTATAGTAAACTACAAAATTTGATTAGTTTTTAAATAAAGTATAAAATAATATTTTTAAAAATTAATGAGAATATTTTTAAGCATGTCAAATGTGAAAAATGCATTATTTTAGAAAATAAAGTTAACGATATGGAAATTCACATATCCGGGACTGATGGGAAGGGGACGAGGGCGTCCGAAAAAATAGTGTCGGCGTTGTCGGAGAAGTGAGAAAATCGTAAACCCCCGTTGAAGATGCATGACACAGAAGAAGTAGAGGAAGCTGCAGATGGCGAATACAAGGCTAGCACAAGTGAAAACAATGGAAACAAGGACAAAGAGGAAACGAAAGATACTGAAACCCTAACAATAAAAAACCAAAAGATGAGAGGAAACTATGGGTGGATATGCTCAACTACAATCGAAATCCTGTGAAAGGCATGGTCATGAAGTTCGTAGCTCCAAAGATTGTGAATGGGGATTTTGAGATCGAGATTGAAGAAGAAAACATCGAATCAGAGGTAAAATTTTGGGATTCAGCCTTGATTATGTGCGTTCTTTGAGGTAATTTGAGTATGAATACAGTGAAACAATACATGATTAAGACATGGAACTTCATCCAATAACTAGACATGTACTACCATAATGAAGGATACTTTCGGCTTATATTCAAGTCATTCCAAGATAGGGAAGCAGTGATGATGAAGGGTCCCTGCACCATTAGAAATATGCCCACGTTATTGAGAGAATGAAGACCTGACTTTAACTTGAAAAATGACATGCTGAGAACCTTGCCTTTGTGGATCAAAATTCCCCTAACTTCCATTGCATCTATGAGGAGCTAAACGTTTAAGAGAAATTGGTAGCACGCTTGGGAATCTGCTGGTCACAGATGAATGCACAACAAACAAATGGACAATATCTTATACAAGGATTCAGGTGGAAGTAGATATTACTCAAGAGCTTCCAAAAGAGATCACCATTAAGAATACTGAAGGAAAGAAGATGAAGGAGATAACAGAATATGAATGGAAGTCAATGTTCTGCATGAAATTCTAAAAAATGGACACCAATGAGGAGAGACAAAGCCTAAGGAGCTGCAATGCAAGCCAAAACCAAAGCCACCAAACGAAGAACAAAATATTGTTATTGTAGATGAGGGCGATTAAAAATCACCTAGTGTGAATACACGAGAGAAGACAAAGGAAAAATCACAGGAATGGAAAACAATAAGCAAAATTGGAAGAGATCATGACACAAGGATTCTGTATGAAGGCACACCACTGAAGGTCCAATGTGAGAATGGTTTCAAAGCTTTGGAGGTTTTTAATGATCCTCTAGGGAATTATAAATAAACTCAATCTTAATGGAATGTAAGACAACTATCAACACCATAAGAATGAACAGATATGGGTGAAATATAATAATGACAAACTTGATATTAAGATTTAAGCACATCAAGACCACTAGATAGATGTGCAATGTAGTGTGTATGACATGAATGATAATTTCCAGTTTTGGATAACAACCATTTATGCTTTAAACAAACTTGATCAAAGGATAACTCTATGGAAAGACATTGAGAATTTATATGGGCAATAACAAGGACCTTGGTACTTAATTGGAGATTACAACAACGTGCTCAAGGATCAGGATAGAATATGAGGCAATGTGGTAACTGAAGCTGAACACAATGATTTACAAAACATGATGTATAAAATTGGGCTATTTGAGATGGATAGCATATGGGACTATTACACTTGTTCAAACAAGTACATATAAGGCATTTTCTACTCGATAACGGATAGAGTCCTTGGTAATGTGGACTGGTTTCAAACTCAATTAGACACAACTCCAAACATTCTACCTCCTAATGTTTTTTATCATGCTATTTTGTACCTACCTAGTCAAAATCAACGAAAGGTCACAAAATCAAAATTCAAGTTTCTTAACTATGTGGTTAATATGGAAGGTTGTGAGTCAACTACTTCCAGAAGTTAGAGAGAGCTTGTGGAAGGAAGGCCTATGTATATCTTATGAATTAAGCTTAAGAGACTTCAACCAACTGTTATAACAAGATTGAGAATCTATGTTCAGAATCTGGTTTTGATGATAACAAACATATATTTTGTGTGTACAAATTTTACTACTAATGCTTTCATTAAGTGTGCAGATATTATGCTATAAGCCTGATACTGACAGCATCAGAAAGAAACTCAGACAACCTTCAAGGAACTAAACAAAAATATACATGAAGAACTCATTACAACAAGACGATCACGTGAGAAAAATGATCAGAAGTTCTGTACAAAAAGCAAGAATTCAACAATCAGTAACAGAAGATCATAAGTCATCGTAGAAACAAATGCTTGATATTACAAAGAATATTAAGCTTCCTCATAAGTACAATCAACATCAACATTCACAGCAACAAAATTTTTGACTCTGTACTCAGAAGCTTAGAAGAACAGTATAAATTGCTCAAATTGAATCACATGCAATTTATCATGTTACTCAATACAAAGACAAAATTATGACATCTATGGTTGTCTACATTTTGACAAAAGGTAGGAAAATACGCTACCAAAAGAAACGGTCTTGAAATAAGAAAAACAAGGAGAACACGCTACCAAAAGATAAGATTCACCTTGGAAATAGATGTGTCATCATTCAGTCTACGACAAGCATTAAATGCTATGTTCAAATATTGTTCAATGGAAATATTCCTACGGTAATAACAGACTTCTACAAAAGGAACAAGAGTATGATAGAAGAGAGGTGTGAATGAGACAGCGTGAGCAAGCAAATAAGCATAAGATTAAATAAGTTGCTCCAACAGAGGCAACACACACAAAGTGTGTGATAAAACTATTATGTTGAAATACATATCATAATCTTATGAAAAGAGAATCAAAAAGAGTGAAAAAGAAAATCATGCATGCCTTGCAGTATGCTCTAATGAAGTTATAAGAAATCCACAAATACTTAATCGAACCGAACACTTCTCATGTTGTATGACAAAGAAAGTGAATACACTGAGTTGCTGCTCTACAGTGTTTCATGTTTACTTTTGTTCATCAATGTGCCATCCGTTGTAACGAGCTTCATGATCAGTATTGAACAAGAAGAAGATGAAGATCAATGAAAAAGAAGCAATTCATACAAGAGTTGTTGCTCTTAATCTGCTTTCAAAAGAAGAAGAAGATCTCATCCAGAAGTTGAAGAAAAGAATACTACAAGAAGATTTCTTGTAATTATATGTAAAACACATAGATTTTTTGCTCGTATTGTGTTATATCTTAGGAAACTTCTGATAGATTGTTTAGGCACCAGAAGTGACTTCTAGTCAGTGTATCGTAAACATATGTACTTAGAATAGGAGAAAGTCTGCTTGACTAAGAAGCACACTTGTAATCTCTAGAAGAACAATTCTGATAGAATTGGTGTTCCTTCGGTATCCTCTGATATGGATACTTGAGAAGTCCTTGAGATCTGGTTAGACTCTTGGAGGGTTCTAGGTCAATAAACGTTATATCTCGTGGAGATCACTGAACGGTTAATTGTCTAGGGTTAGTCAGAGCAGTTGGCTTGTGCAGGGTTAGTCACAAGCAGTTGGCTTGTGCAAGGTTAGTCACGAGCAGTTGGCTTGTGCAAGGTTAGTCACGAGCAGTTGGCTTATGCAGGGTTTATTAGGTTGATGAACGTTTTATCTTGCTAAGATCACTAAACAGTTCATCATCTAGGGTTAGTCACTCGTGGGTAGCTTGTGCAGGAAGTCACTCACAACAGTTGATCGTGCAATTGTAATCCGTTTGGTTATACTGGATTAAGTCCTTAATTGAGAGAGGCAAAATCACCTGAGGATGGTGGACTGGAGTTAGCCTTATTGATAAGGTGAACAAGGATAAAAATGAATGTGTCTTTTACTTTTTACATCTTTCATTTAACTCAGGAAATTGACGCATAATATCTTCAGAACTGTACTGAGCAAAGTCAAAATTTATGATGGAGTTAAGAAGTTAAATTAAATATGTATCTCATTGGTTAGGTCGTGTTATCTCTAACATGCTTCCGCAACAACAATCTAAGCATATCCATAAAATGAGATACTAAGAAGAAAGAAAAGATTTATAGAAAGAGAATTAAAAATTGTAAAGAACACAATTCAATCCCCCCTTTCTTGTGTGTTTTCTCCACCTTCAATTTCTATTAGAGCATGGCTCTATATGAAAACACGTAATCGTGTTAGAGAAAGATTCAGTAGGAGAAAAACCACACTAAGTAGAAAACAAAGATTTATTCCTACACTCAGTTTGATCAGAAGCTATCATTACAAAAATGCTCAATACTCTGAGAAAATTATCTACGTTTCAAAAGGAGCTTGTGGATCATTTTTAAAGAGGCTCAAGACATCAGAAAGAAGGAAATGTGCTTAACGAAAAATTAAAGGTCAAACACGTGTAGCTGACTCATGCCAGTTGATCAACTTTAATTAATTAGCTTAAATCAAAGGAAGAAGACACGGAAAAACAAGACCTAAAGCAGGAACATACAGAACTTCTACATAAGAAGATGCTCTCTCACAGAAAAGGCACGAAGAAAGGATTATCTTCAAAACGGTCAGATCTTTCTAAACTTTCTCTCTTCAATCTTGTTGATTAATATACGTGTTTATTAAATATTTTGAAGTTATATGAGTCACTCTTGCATGTTAGATAAATGGTCTTCATTGCCACCTACTCTACTATCAGCTCTATTCTCCATACACAAGAATTATATATAAGTGTCTATGTGCATTCTATTCATTCCATCTCATCCTTCATATTTGATATTCCAATTTCCATTAACTGTTTCTCTTTTGTTCTTGCAACTGGATGTGAGAACCTAGGAATTACTGTTAACTCTTTTGAGACTCAGTTCATTAATCCTGAGATGTTGAGGACTCTTCATGATGTTTCCTTAGGATACAACCCCATTGATCCCGGAAATCTTCTAACCATTCCAAAAACTTGGTTTAAGCTTGTTACTTCAAATTTCCTCCCTAGAAAAGAAAATCAAGATCTTCTAACATATGGTGATCAGGCTTTCATCTATCTATTGATGAATGACATGTGCATTAATCTGCCTCAATCTATGTTCAATCATATATGGAATTCAATTTCTAACTCCAGAAATCGCACTAAGTCCTACATTCCATTTGGAAGAGCGCTGTCAGAAATTTTCATTCAAGATGGAATTGTAAAACTCATCAAAGAAATGATAGAGGAAGATGAAGCTGAAAACTACCCTGAGAATATGTTATTAAGAACTAAGGGTAATTGTTTTAGAAATTAGAAAACAAAGTCAAGTCTAATGAAATTATGTTGTGGTATTTGCATTAGGTTTTACATTTTTTCACCATGTTTACTTGGCTATACCATAAGAAGTAAGACATTCTGATCTAGTTAAATCACTTAAGCATAAACCATATTAAAACATGCTCAAATACTGTCATTATAATATGGACTATGTGTGAAAAATAAACCAACCAAATTAAGAGAACAGATAAACCAAAAGGATCAGAAGTTTAGGAAAAGTTAGGACTTAACCCAGAAGTCGTGAGTAGAATATCTTACAAATCAGAAGTTCATGACATTAAAATTTCTCACACCTGCAAAGACACGTGATTAATGAACACGTGTTCAAAACCTCCTGAAAAGAAACATGCGGTCAAGCTACTGAGACAAAAACTTTAGGAAATTGTTCCAAATCTCGCAAAGCACGCCACCCCTTTCGAAATGGTCAAATTCAATTAATGTCTGGCAATAATTATTTTAACTCACTATTTTCCTTCCATTTCCAATACACAGTCACGGTTGTTATAAATCCAAAAAAAAACTAAACAAGCTCTCTCCCATTTCTCGCTCTACTAATTTGTTCTTACCCTTGTTTCCTCGTCACTCCTCAAATATCTTCTTCAAATGTATTTCCAACCCAGTCTCATTATCATCAAAGAGAACTACATTGGACGACCTGAAAGGAATAATTATTTTATGGAACTTCTAGAGAGATAAGGCTGGTTTAATTATGTTGTCCTTCTCAACGGTTCAGTCTTCACCAACCTCGTGAAGAACTTCTGGATGGAAGCACCCATTAGTGAGGATAATCGTCGCATCACAGCCAAAATCTATGGCATTCCGTTTATTATTTCGGAAGAATCCATTGCTGAAACGATGAGATATGCTTCCAATCCATCTGCTATCAGTCTCGTGTCGTTTGATCGCTGGAATGCGAATCACACTATGAGCATAAATATCAGACACATCTTTAAAAATGAGGAATTTCTGACCCATTTCAGACAAGTTCTGTTTAAGTTTGTTTTGTCTAACATAAAACCTAGAGAAAAATTTCACTAAATCCTGTCAAATAAGGATCGCTTTCTAATTCACAGACTTGAAAACGGTCGTCCTCTAAATCTTCCTGCAATCATCTTCTATCATCTGAAAGAATCTCTCACTCCATTTGAGAACAATGATGACATTCTTATTAAAGAAGAGTGTGAAGCGTTCTGTGCTTAGATATCTGTAGTTTTCTCTATTGTAATTTTTTGGTTAAGTTATTATCTTCCTTAATTCTCTACAATTTAATGAAATGTTCTGTTAAAATGTTTTGTTTTTTATATTATCTGCAAAATATTTAAACTGGTTGAACTCTCTTAATTATAAATTAGAAAAGATATGTATGAACTAAATCAACTGATTATAAGCTGAAAGATACATTGATACTCATATATAACTCTTAAGATTACCTAGTTCAGGAGGATCTATGTGACATAAATAGGTTTATATGGTTATCTAATTCAGGGGGAGATTACACATCTTAGGGGAGAAAATTATCTTAGTGCACCTAGTCTGGTCAATCTCATCTGACCCTCTTAAATTTTTTTGATTATGACAAAAAAAAAGGGGGAGAAAGAATAGATTTTGATGAATGTTGATGATTAAAAGAATTGATTAAAGAATCACTTGATTGAACATATAAAAAAGGGATGAAATACACTTTCCTGTTTATTACTATTTATTATCATCTCATAAAATTGTTCCATCAAAATACATGATTTTTATCATCATCAAAAAGGGGGAGATTGTTCGAACAAGATTGAGAATTTATGTTCAGAATCTGGTTTTGATGATAACAAAGGTATATTTTGTGAGTAACAATTTTACTACTAATGCTTTCATTAAGTGTGCAGATAATATGCTATAAGCCTAATACCGACAACATCAGAAAGAAACTCAGACAAGCTTCAAGGAACTAAACAGAAATATCAGATACATGAAGAACTCATTACAACAAGAAGATCACATGAGAAAATGATCAGAAGTTTTGTACAAAAAGAAAGAATTCAACAAGCACTAACAGAAGATCATAAGTCATCGTAGAAACAAAGGCTTGACATTACAAAGAATATTAAGCTTCTTCAGAAGTACAAGCAACATCAACATTCACAATAACAAAAGTTTTAACTCTGTATTCAAAAGCTTCAAAGAACAGTATAAATTTCTTAAATTAAATCACATGCAATTTATCACGTTACTCAATGCAAAGACAAAATTATGACATCTATAGTTGTCTACATTTTGACAAAAGGTAGGAAAACATGCTACCAAAAGAAACGTCTTGAAAGAAGAAAAACAAGGAGAACACGCTACCAAAAGATAAGATTCGCCTTGGAAATAGATGTGTCATCATTCAGCCTACGACAAGCATTAAATGCTATGTTCAAATATGGGTCAACGGAAACATTCCAACGGTAATAACAAACTTCTATAAAAGGAACGAGACTATGATAAAAGATAGGTGTGAGTGAGACAGCGTGACCAAGCAAATAAGCATAAGATTAATTAAGCTGCTCCAACAGAGGCAACACACACAAAAGTGTGTGATAAAACTATTATGTTGAAATACATATCATAAGCCTATGAAAAGAGAGTCAAAAAGAGTGAAAAAGAAAATCCTGCATGTCTTGTAGTATGCTCTAATGGAGTTATAAGAAATCCACAAATACTTGATCGAACCAAACACTTCTCATGTTGTATGACAAAGAAACTGAATACACTGAGTTGCTGATCTACAATGTTTCATGTTTACTTGTATTCATCAATGTGTCATAAGCTGTAATAAGCTTCATGATCAGTATTGAACAAGAAGAAGATGAAGATCAATGAACAAGAAGCAGTTCATTCAAGAGTTGCTGGTCTTAATCTACTTTCAAAAGAAGAAGAAGATCTCATCCAGAAGTTAAAGAAAATAAGACTGCAAGAAGATTTCATGTAATTATATGTAAAACACTTAGAGTTGATGCTTGTATTGTGTTATATCTTAGGAAACTTCTGATAGATTATTTAGGCACCAGAAGCGACTTCTAGTCAGTGTGTCATAAACATGTATACTTAGAATAGTAGAAAATAAGCTTGACTAAGTAGCACACTTATAATCTACAAAAGAACAATTCTGATAGAATTGGTGTTCCTTAGGTATCCTCTGATATGGATACTTGAGAAGTCCTTGAGATCTGGTTAGACTCTTGGAGGGTTCTAGGTCAATAAACGTTATATCTCGTGGAGATCACTGAACGGTTAATTGTCTAGGGTTAGTCAGAGCAGTTGGCTTGTGCAGGGTTAGTCACAAGCAGTCGGATTATGCAGGGTTAGTCACGAGCAGTTGGCTTGTGCAAGGTTAGTCACGAGCAGTTGGCTTGTGCAGGAGTTACTAGGTTGATGAACGTTATATCTTGCAAAGATCACTGAACGGTTCATTATTTAGGGTTAGTAACTCGCGGGTAGCTTGTGCAGGAAGTCAGTCATGACAGTTGATCGCGCAGTTGTAATCAGTTTGGTTATAGTGGATTAATTTCTCGATTGAGAGAGGCAAAATCACCTGAGGAGGGTGTATTGGAGGTAGCCTTATTGAGAAGGTGAACCAGGATAAAAATGAATGTGTCTTTTACTTTCTACATTTTCATTTAACTCAGAACATTCACGCAGAATATCTTCAAAACTGTACTGAGCAAAGTCAAAAGTTCTGATGGAGTTAAGAAGTTAAATTAAATATGTATCTCATTGGTTATGTCGTGTTATCTCTAACATGTTTCCGCAACAACAATCTAAGCATATCCATAAAATGAGATACTTAGAAGAAAGAAAGTATTTATAGAAAGGGAATTAAAAATTGTAAAGAACACAATTCAATTTCCCTTTTCTTGTGTTTTTCTACACCATCACCAACCTTCAATAAATTGAGTAGACCTATTTTACAAATTAAACAGAATATTGCTAAGGCAAGATATGACCTTGAGAAAACTCACCTTCAGCTTATTTAGGATAGAATGAATATACAAAAATTGAGAATGTCGAGATATGCACTGAGAGCATTATCTGTTGGAATGAAATTGAAGAGGATATTCTCAGGCAAAATTCCAAGATATAGTGGTTACAGTTGGGGGATGGGAATAACTCCTACTTTCATGCCTCAATCAAATCGAAGCAAAAATTTAAAAGTATGAGGATCCTTTATACATAATATGGTACCACTATGTATACTCAAGAGGAGATTGACACTAAAGTTTTAAATTATTATGGTTAACTCATAGGCAAGCAAGAGGACAACCTCTTCTACATTGATATTGCAACCATGCGTGAGGGAACCATACTAAGCATGGAGCGTAGATAATTTTTCATTAGATCGGTCATTGAGCAAGAGATTTAATAGGCCCTTAAGGACATCAATGACTTGAAAGCTCATGGATTAGATGGTTTTGGGGCCGATTCTTTAAGGCCATCTGGGAGACTGTAAAAGGTGACTTAATAGCTGCGATAAAAGAGGTATTTGAGAAAGAGAGATTATTCAAAGCTTTTAATTGCTCTGTGGTGAATCTTATCCCAATGAGTGATAATGCTAAGTACATAAAATACTAT
This sequence comes from Vicia villosa, assembly GCF_029867415.1. Classification (NCBI taxonomy): domain Eukaryota; kingdom Viridiplantae; phylum Streptophyta; class Magnoliopsida; order Fabales; family Fabaceae; genus Vicia; species Vicia villosa. The sequence continues at coordinate 80,316,231 of NC_081182.1, forward strand.
AGGCCTATCTCTATTTATACCACAATGTAAAATTATATCAAAGATATTGACTAAGAGATTAGGAAAAGTGATTGGTAGCCTCATAAGTAGGGGTTCTCAAAACCAAACAAACCCAATAGAAAACCGCAAACCAAACCAAACCAAACCAAACCGAAACCGCAAAAAACCGCATTTGATTCGGATTAGTTTGGGTCATTTTTTTAACAAAACCGCACGGTTCGGTTCGGTTTGTGGTTTGTATTTTGTAAACTGAACCAAACCGAATCAAACCGCATTATGTTACAACCTAAATTTTACTTAACTCACATCAAACCCAAACTTAAACCTATTATACATTAGTCTTATGATTACGAACAATTTTCTCATCCTTACACAAATAATTTTAGTCCCGATCTTCTCAAATATCTAATAACATTATCTCACCTTCTTTGCCACATACATCTTCCATCTTCTTCTATAATCTCTACTCTCTTATATTCTTTCTTTTTCACCTTCTCATTTTTATGTAAATGTTCCGTATTTCAGTTTCGATTTTATCGCACAACTTCTTCTCTAATCTCTCAACATTTTTTTTTCTTTTTTCACCTTCACTAATCTTTCGTCTCTTCTATTTTTTCTTTCATTATAATAATTTTTATATTATTTTATGCTATTATTTTATGTTTAATATTTCACTTCTGTCTAATTTAATTTTTACATATTAAATGGAAAATTGTTGTCAAAATATGACGAGTTTTGTTGTTATTTGATAGTGTATGAATGTCTAAATACAAAATTATGGAGTCATCTATATGTGTATGTATGGCTCAATAAAATATTTGTAAAAACCGAACCAACCCGCATTAGTTTGGTTTGGTTTGGTTCGGATTTTTTTTTAAAAGCCAACCGAACCAAACCAAACCACACTATTTTTTCTCTTGCGGATCGGATGATTTATTTCGTCAAAACCGCCCAAACCGCACCGCGAACACCCCTACTCATAGGGCACAGTCGGGCTACCTTTGTGCTAAGACAATACACATATAACCACATCTTACTAGCCTATGAGTTAATAAGTGGGTATGCTAGAAAAGGGGGGACACCAAGATGTGTGATGTAGCTGGATTTACAAAAGACCTATGATATGATTGATTGGAGGGCTCTTGAGAACATTTTGAAAGATATTGATATGCCTCACCAACTCATCAGGTGAATCATGATTATTGTGACTACTGTTTCTTATAGGTTAAGCATAAATTGGGAGTACACTAAAATTATGCAAGCTAGGAGAGGTGTTAGACAAGGGGGTCTTATCTCCCATTTTCTATTTGTCATTGTTATGGAATACCTGAATAGAATGCTGGTTAAAATGCAGAAAAATCCTAATTTTAATCATCATGTAAAATGTGAAAAACTCTACCTCACTAACTTGTTTTTTGCAGATGACTTGTTTCTATTTTCTCAAGGACACCATAAGCCAGTGGAGCTAATGATGTATGCATTTCATATCTTTTCTAAATCTACTAGTTTGAAGGTTAATCCAAGTAAATTTCAGATTTACTTTGGTGGTGTGGATGATGACACAAAGAAGAATATTATGAACCTGACTACTTACAAGGAAGGTCTTCTTCGTTTCAAATAATTGGGGGTCCTGTGACTTGTAAAAGGATTACCATTTATCACCACTAAAATTTCTGGTACATGCAACACACACTAACATAAATGTCTCATTAATACATGATGTCTAGACAAATGTTACGACATCTGGAACAGACCAGACGCATCATAATGAAATTGATACTTAATTAAAATTGCATAATGATAAACAACGCAGAGAATTGTTAAACCAGTTCAGTGCAACAACACCTAATCTGGGGGCTACCAAGCCAAGAAGGAAATCTACTATTAGTAACATCAATTCAAAGCTAAACAGTCTCAGTTTATAACTTCTCACTTAATCACTACTTTGTGCAACTTCTACCTAAAAATTGTCATCTAGACATGAGAAATCACCATCCCACTTCCTAAATCACCTCAGTGATATCTACCAGTCCTAATCCCAGTGAGTGTATCAAGAACAACCCAACTTAGAAGATTACACTTCAAATATAAAATACTTAGTTTTGCTTAAAAGTTTCAACCAAGAACAGTACTCAACTCAATTCTTAAAAGCTTTAAGAGTGAGAACAATAACTTGACAAACAGTTAAGTTACAAACAGTCTACCAGACAGTATCAAAATATATGTGGATGACTTAACACACAAGAGACTCTCAAAATCTAAGACTTATAACCTTCCCCTAATTTTACAATTGTGAAAGACTTAGTTACAATAGGTCTAGGGTTCTCTTTAAATAGTCTTCAGTAGTCCATGGGCTTCGAAAAACTTTACTTGATCCACAAGCCGAGAGTTGTAACAAATCTGCAGAGAAATATTTTTGAATTTTGAAACAAATATTCAAGTTTCCTAAATTGTCTCAATCATCCAATTTTAGAAAATTTAATTCTGTTGGAGATTTGATTCACTTCTTCCAGATTAAATCTTCTTGACCTGTGAAAATTACTGAGATATGTCCAAAAGAAATATCACAAAATTAACTTAACTCAAATAAACTCTATCAAGATTCCACACAACTTGTACTGATATTCTAGTTCAGAATGTCACGACATCAGTCAGGACATCTGGTTTTCATTGCAAGCTAATACTAAGTTGTATCATAAGATCAAGATGTTATGACATCTTGCTTAACATCTTTCAAGTACCATGTTTTAGCAAAATTCTATCAATCTTAAAATCATGGATCTAACAATCTTTCCCTTTGGCAAATTTTGGCTAAAACAACCAAAGACCAAACTGCAGAGACATATATCAATTTAAAAGCAGTTACACTAACACAAGCTACATGCTAAACATGTGCACTTTTCACATGAGGAAGAAGATAAGTGACACCCCCTCAAACACAACTTCAATTTACCACCCTGAACTTTCTATGTGAAAGTTCACATAACTTAGAGTACAAGACACAACTATGCTCATAACTCATACCAGAAGACACAAACAGGATGTTAGAAAATCCAACAAGAAATTATACAAATACAACCACAACAAAAGTAGCAGCAGCAAAAGCATAAACAAACAAACTCCGACTCAAGACTTACTCCCCCTAAATTGCTGCCTTCCTCAATTTAGAGACTAGACTTAATGACATTTTATCCTCCCTTTTAGCAAAAAATTGACAAAAATGAGTAGAAAGAAACCGAAAAAACAAAACAAAGCAAGCAAGAATTGATTCAAGAAAAACAACAAAAGAAAACTACTCAGTAACTAAATGCTGGACGAAATTGACTCAAACAAATAACTCATCCAACCGGAACTGAATAAAACTGAAAAATTATGAAGAAGAAAAAAATGGAAACGGAAAACACACTTGACCCAAAGAGACAAAAACTAACGAGGGAAATAAAAAACTCTAAATAGAGAAAAAAAAACAGCAGAAAACAAACCCCTTTTTTATATTTTTTTTCTTTTCCCATTTTTTTTGTATATTTGTTTTGCAAACAAATAGCATATAATAGTTAACCAAGTCTCCCTCCTGAGTCAATAAAATTAACCCAGTCTTCATCAACATCTGAGCCTGAATCATGTAGATGAACCTAATTCTTCTTCAGGGATTTCATCTTTGTTACAAAGGTTTTCCATGTTCTGCATTCTCTAGTAGATGTTCTAACATTTGTTGCAATGTGGAAAATTTCCTTCTTTGGATCACAAGATTTATCCTTATTGGACTTTAGCAGATGAACCTTCTTAGCACTATAATCTTTTGGAAGATTTGCTAGTTGTTAAAACCCAGTTTGTGAGGATGGTGAGGTTGTAAAACCTTTAAATACAAGGAGAGTTACCTAGATTATAACGACACCTTTCTTGTAACGACAGTCCATTCAATGAGAGAATTTTTGGAAGAAGATAAAACCATTCTTAGTAATAGTGCATCATTCACTATAAGAGAGATACACATTTCTTATCAGTTTTTCTCTCTTTCCAAGCTTTGACGGCTGGAAGATGTTACAACATTTGAAATGACATTCCCATGCCATTGAAAAATGCTTTTTTTGAGATTGCACATATCACAAGATGAAGGCATATAGTTGGAAAACCGACCTGATAGATACTACTATAATTCTTCAGCAATGAAATCCCAAAATTACCCCTCATATTCTCAATGTAACTAGCACCTCAAGTCATGATGAAAAAACTTCCTACAGCTTCTTAGACATACCAATCTTAGAAGTGTCAATATTTGCATGTAGCAAGATTCCTGACACAATGGTGACTTTGAACCAAATACTTTTTTCAGTAGACATAGTTAAATCCTTGAGTACCTTGATTGCAGTAGCTTGTCACACAATAATGTCATAACATTCAGTTTGACATTGCACACTTATAGTATTTATCCCAATAAAGAATACATCTTTCTTAAGCATTGTATCAATCTTTAAAGATAGACCAGGATAAATAAGTTTTGATCCAAAAGACACAATTTCTTCTCAACCAGAACATCCTCCTTTCCTACCATCTTCATTAGACTTGTCCAAAATATTTTACTCAAAGATTCACTTTCATTAGTCATTTCATCTCTGAAACTATTGATGATTTCAGACTAAAATAAACTCCAAATAATGATCTTCCTTTTTGACACACTTTGTTTATTTGAGAGCCTTCTTAGTCAATGCCTATTAGCCTTTTCACAATTTTTGGAGTAACCACTTGCTGAGATGGTGCTTTAACATCTAGTTGAACATCACTAAATGTACTTTTCTCGGACGAGCAACTTAAAAGCATACCTTATTCTCTTTTTAAGAAAAGATAAGAATCTTTGAAGACTTCTCAGATAATAGATTTTCCTGTGCCATAGATCAAACAAGAAAAAAATATACATTTTTACATCCACCAAGATATTCACCTTGCATTAGAATGGTCATATCCATTAGAATAGATTCTACAGCTTTTGTAACTGCCAGATATTGCACCTTCTAGTGTGACATCTTGACTTTATCTTCCTTGCATACCAAGTAAGAGAATAAGCAATCAAATACTTGTGGCGGCCATAAATAGAAATTGTTTTTAAGTCCTCATAAGAACTCCATACATCTCATTAGAGACAAGACATTCTTTTCTTGATGACAAATACCTTCAGATCTTGATCACACAACTAAATTATGTTTATCATAATAGTCATCAAAACTTCGGTAAGAGGATCATTACTAAGACTTAGATACTCCATTCAGTGGTGTATAAGTCATCCAATGTCCTTAATTCCCCTTTTAGTATCACCAACACGAATAACAATTGATATAAAGCCTGAAGCTGATTGGTCCAAAATTGAAGATGTTGACACTCTTGGAAAGACAAAGCCTTGAGTGAAATATTCAATGATGTGGACAAGGACATGCTCAGACTAATCAAAACTTGTACTGAAGCTAAATAAGCATAGGACATTCTTAAGACTACTCATGAAGGCACATCCAAGCTTAGGATGACAAGGCTACAACTACTAACTATGAAGTTTGAAAAAACTGAGAATGATAAAAGATGAGTCCATATGTGAATTTAACATTAGATATTAAAACTACGTGCATAATAATTTTGTAGGGACCAAAACATGTCATTTTTTATAAGGACCAAAAGCAAAATTTAGTATTTTATAGGCATCAATAACAAATTTAATCCTAAATAGAATAAACCAAAATTATAAAATAAAATAAAAAAAAAATGAAATTAAATACCGGAGGAGAAAACACAGTGGGCTTAGTAAATTGGAGAGGTGTAAAAAAGAAATAAAAAACAAAGCACTTGGAGGCCCGAGCGCTATACAGGGCTCTGTGGAGAGTCAAACTTTGGACTATGACTTTTGAGCATTGGATTGATATGACGAGATCACATGAGATCTTTGATCACACGCTGGATTTGCATACTTACTAAGTTAAGCTAAATGAAATACCATGATCTAGAGTTAACTAGGGCACATTATGTACGTTAACACGTTGAATTAGTTCAAGTATGTCAATCACATGGCCATCAGGGGGCCACGTGTTACAGATCAGATGTGCGTTGAGGGAGGTATAAATCCTCATTTTGTTTAGACCACTTTCATTTTCTCATTTTTTCTCTTTACCTCTGATCCTCTCAACCTCTCTCCCGTCCCTAGGCTACACAACCACTATCCTACCATCGACCGAAAATCGCATTCGCCAATGGTTTAACTGTTAACCACCACACCAGCCCAGATCTCTAGTTTATCTTCAACCGAAGTCTTTTAATCCTCAAACCCCCAGCTCAAATAGCCTAAACCCAGATGAATGTTCTTGATGAACATTAATCTTCGAACCCAGAAAACTAAACCCAGATTAATATTCCTGATGAACATTCATCTTCTAACCCATAAATCCTTGGAACCCTAACAACCTAGCCTTCGTCCTTAACCCATAAACCTCCACCTTGAAGATGAAGACTCATCTTCTACCTTCGACCAACTCTATCCTAAACCCATATCCAACCCAAACTTACCCAGAACCCCACTAAACCTTGACTGATCCATATATCGGCCTCTTCTAAACCTTAAGCCAAACCTCAAATCCCCAAATTCCTTCAACCAAACCAAACCCTAACTCAAACCCTAACCCCAAATAAGAACATACAGACCATACATCCAAAATAAAATCCAAAACAGAGATACGCATGTGATTCAAAAGAGAAAGATCAAGGCTTACCTTCCATGCAGTGACCAATTGAGTTGCGTCCTTTTCCTTTTTACCTGTTTGATTTGTCTTTTAAGGGTCTCGGTTTTCCTTTTCTTATCCCTTATCTTATTTTCTTCTTTACAGGTGATGAGATGGAGGCTTAGCTTGAAGTGACTTAGGGTTTCAATGAGAAACCCTAAGTGTTCTAAGAATGAAGAGCTTTGATAGAGGTTTAGGATTTCACAGCAGCACTTAGGAGACTTTTTGCTCAAGGGTTTCGTCCCCTCTTCTGAGTTTTTTATTGCCTTTTATAGATTAGAATTTTGGGTTTTATCCGTTATTGAGATTGATTCCAATTGATTTTAGATTAGGAAATATTTGGTTAGATTACTGTTATTTTCATATTTAATTTGATTCAAATTAAGATTTTTTGGGCTTATGTTATTTTTAGTTAGATCCATGTAGCTTGTAACAATCATCATTAATAAAAATTGATTTAATTTTTTTAAAATCTTTATGTGCTTCGATCTGGATTAAAATTAGTTGAAGAGAAATTAGGATTTTGGATGGACTTGGACATGCACTTGACTAGATGCATAGACATTGACTTGAACTTTTGAATTCTTTGTTTTAAACCAACGCAATGGCACCTGACTTGGGTCCTTAGACTCCTCTAACTTGGCCCATATTGACTCAATAATAAAGATTAATGATAAAAGGGATAGTAATATTGTTAATAAAACTGACTTAAAAAGATGTGAGTGAAGACCTATTTTGGTCCCTCACAAATATTACACGAGTCAAATTAGTCCCTCACAAAAAGTTGACCCAACTTAATCCCTTACAAAATTTAACCGGACCATATTAGTCCTTCTACTAATATTTTTCTCAAATAAGTTTTTTCCTACTTATAAATCGGTTCTTTTCATACTTTTAAACCGTGATTGAACTAACACGTTGGATTTTTATTTTATTTTTTAAATACTAAATTAATTTTTATTTTTAATTTCATTTTTAACCAATTATCATTGAATAATATCAAAAATGTCAAAATTGTTTCTTATAAAGTAATTTTTAAACAAGTAATTTTCATGATCTACTTACTATACATCTAAAGAAGTCATGATGGCAACCCTAGCCACATGTCACTTGATAACAATTCTAAATAAAAACCCTAATTATACAAACCTTTTATTAAAATAAATATTAATATAATAATAATTATAATTGTAGAATTTTGAAATTTAAAATTAATAATTATTTCAAAAATTAAGAATTCAATTCTCCAACAATTAATATTAAAACCTCAAAAAATCAGTATTTAAATTTTCTATATAATTTTTTAGAATATATTTTTAAAATAAGTATTTAAATTTTAAGGTTTAAGAATAATCCTACTAATAATAGGAAAACCTCAAAAAATAAGTATTTAAATTATATATATAATTTTAGAATTCATTTAAAAATAAGTATTTAAAATTTTATATATAAATTATAAGTATTTAAAATTTTATAAATAATCTATATAATTTTAAAAAGCATTTTAATATAATTTAAACCTAAGGAGTTTAACATACATACAAAGATTAAAAAAGTTTCTATCTATTAAATTTTAGGATTAAATAATCAATTTTATATTTAATTCAGGATACAATCAAAGTAAAATAAACGAAAAAGAAGAAAGATGGAAAAGGTGGATCGACCAAATATTGGAAATGAAGACTATGAATACCATTTAAACAATAATAAATATTAAGAATAATAATAATCAATATGTAACTGCTTATGTTAAGAATAAATTTTCTAAATTAAAAAAAATTAAGAATAAGAATAAATTTCAAACGTTATACAATTATAATAATGACAAAATTAAACTAATATTTATTGCATAAAATTATTATGTATAACTCCTACAATAAATTGTAATAAAAATTGAAACCTACATTTTTTTTTATGTCATTGGTAATGATAAAAAATTTAGACTTTTCAATTCTAATGAAATTAAAAATGTTGATTCAGTATAAATATGTCTTTTTTAGAACCTCTTATCTCATATGAGAATTCTTTGATTGAAGAGATTGTATTCTGTGTGTAGCAGAAAAATATTTTTATTGTGTATTCGTATTATGCATTTGTATTCCATTCATAATTATAATTTATAATTATGTTTTCTTTGTGTATTTGTATTATGAATTTGTTTGTCATTCATAATTATAATTTATAATTTTTATCAATTCCAATTTACATATTTATATATAATATCAAAATCTTGATTAAGTGTTATATTTATATATAATAGTTTTACATATAGTAGAATAAGAATAATTTGTCAAATTTTTTTTTAGTTTTATTTGTATGTTGTTTTTTCTTCACTACAATGGTGATACTATTTTATATATATTTTATAATATGCTACATTTGATTATAGACATTTTAAATGAATGCATATGGTAGGGTGGTTTATACACATTTTGTAAAAATGCAGATGGCATGGTGGTTCATTTTATACAAGGTATATGAAAAATTATAATGTAGATGGAATGGTCACAGTCATGGTAAATGAAAAAATATATCATATTTAGATAAGGAAGGCAAGATCAAGCAGAAAATTTAGGTGGGAGATAGCATATACCATCAATTTTAAAATATAGTATATTTACTGGGACTTTTAGAACGTTGTTTGTTTGTAATTTTAAACACAAACTTTTATTTTGATAATTTATATTTGATAGAATAGTGATAATTGTTTATGATAATATTTATTTATAAAATGTTATCATTTTCGACGCAATGTGTTAATAATAAAAATATGTTATTATTTTTTAATTAAGCCAATATAATAAATTGTAATATAGAATATTCACTATTTATGTGTATATTGAAAGAATTAGTATAAGACTAAAATATCATTTTGAATACGTAAAAATATTTACATTTGATATAAAATTTATTTATAAATTTTTATTTTTTAAATTTATTTGAATTATTAATAAAGTTAACAAAACCAAGATGAAGTAGAGTTAATAAATTTTGTTTCTTGGGCGAAAGCCCTCCTTCTTTAAAAAAAAAAGAGTTAATAAATTTTTAATTTTATTTTTTATTTGAATAATCAGTTAAAATTTTTATAAAGATATATTTAAAATTCAATCTATATAAGCGTAAATTATTTTTATCATTTCATATATTTTATAATTATATTTATGTTACATTCATTTATGCTTATTTTCATATTTAAGAAAATATAATAAATAGATAAAAGAAATAAGAACATAAATTTAAGTCGTTTAGATAACTTACAATTGAATATATATTTTAATAGTGATAATTGAAATTTATAAACTCATAACGTAAAATTTAAAAAATAATTGTGAATGATCTAATTGTGTACAAATATAATTATGTTTTATTAGATTGATTTTTGAATTTTTTTCCTATTATTAATTTTTTGTGATTTTTTTTTTATATTATTTTACTTCTCTCAATCGCACATGTTATTATATTAATATTATTATAAATAAAATTATACTAATTTTATATTAATAAAATTGTACTAATTCGCCAATATGTGGCAGTATAAGACTAATTTGAATATTAATAAAAGATTTATTTAAAATTTTGTGTTATTATATTAATAAAATTATGAATATTTTAATTTTTATGATAAATAAAAAATAAGCTTATATAACAGAATAATATTTTAATAAATATTTTAATATTATTATAATAAAATAAATATTAATATTATAAATTTCAATTTTGAAATACCCGTGCATCGCACGGGCCAACAATCTAGTTTCTACTAATATTAACAAATTATATATATAAATTTTTACCTATGAGGTCTCAAATCCAAGTCCCTTCAAGTTAAATAATTTTCACATTACAACTAGACAAATCAATTTCTATCGTTAATAAAGTGACTATCATTTACAACTAGAAAAACCAATTTCAATTGTTAGTAAAGTGATTAATTTTTACAACAAGACAAATCAATTTTTATTTTTAATAAAATGACTATCATTTACAACTAGACAAATCAATTTCTATTGTTAGTAAAGTGACTAACATTTACAACTAGATAAATCAATTTCTATTGTTAATAAAGTGATTATCGTTTACAACTATAGACAAATCAATTTCTACGGTTTGTAAAGTGACTATCAATAACCACTAGACAAATCAATTTCTATTGTTAGTAAAATGATTATCATTTATAAATAGACAAATCAATTTCTATTGTATTAAATTGAATGTTATTTAATCTGAAGAGACTTAGGTTCAACACCATATTGATACAAAATTTGTATTTTGTAATTTAAATTTAGAATTGTTTAAGATTAACCACATGAGTCTGAGTTCAACTCCTTATAAGAAATAATTTTGGCTTTTTTATATTATTAATTTATAATTGTTTAAAAATGAAATTAAAAATAAAAATCAATTTAGTATTTAAAAAATAAAAAATAAATAAAATCCAACGTGGCAGTCCAGTCACGGTTTAAAATTAGAAAAAAACCGGTTTAAAAAAAATATTAACAGAAGGACTAATATGAACCGGTTTAATTTTATAAGGGGTTAAATTGGGTCTATTTTATTGTGAAGGACTAATTTGACTCGTGTAAAATTTGTAAAGGACTAAAATGGGTCTTCACTCAAAAGATGTGAAAACCAGACCATCAATAATAATATCATTAATAACATTAATAATAATATTACTAATATTAATAGCATTATGATTTATTATAATACTAATGATAACATCTAGAGTTAAAAAGAATGAAATATAATTAGTAAGCTAAAAATGAAACAAAAAGTCAAAATGGGTCTCCCTTTGACTTTGGGTCAATGGACTGACCCTTTGAATTTGAACAAAAATCTAGAGATCTAAACAAATACTTAGTGTATCAGATGAAACCCTAGTGATCTATAGGCTCATACAAAGTCAATTAATTTAGACAAATGACCTAAAGGCCATGAACTCAGATGAAACAACTTAAACTAATGCAATGTATGGATTCAATACATATATCATGTCTTAGACAATGAGATGAAATTGTTGGGGGCAAATTTAGGGTATGACAGTTATCAGACGCAAGTACAATAAAAGATTGACAATGTAATTAATAGTAGAGCATGTTATGATATATGGCTTGCTCTTGGGTGTATTTTGAAAGATTTTGCAAATGTGTATGTTGATGATCAGAAGAACACTTGAGTAGCAAACATCATAAGACACATTGGAGATTGAAATTAAAATCTACTGCGAAACATCTTTGAACATGACATTATGGACAAACTAGTTTTAATCCCACCTCCAGGTTATACCGAGGAAGAAGACTTATGCATCTGGACTAGAACAAATAATGGTGCATTCTCTATTGCCATCTCATTTGACATGATCAACAATCATGATGAGAATTTGCAGATACAACAGTGGAAAAGCATTTGGAAGATTAAAGTTCCTAAAAGAATCAAGGCTTTCATTTGGTTAGTATTTCGCAGAGGTCTCAAGACTAAAAAATTATCACATCATCGTAATCTCGGTGATTCATATTGTTCCGACAATGCAGGTGAAAAGGAATCACTTCTCCATGCCTTGAGGGATTGCAATATTGTGAAACACATTTAGATGAGGTTATTAAAAAACATTGCGAGAAACAAGTTCTTCTCTCATACTCTGTTGGATGGACACAAACACGACTCAAAGCTTGAGTAACACGAAGGTCAAGACTAACAATCAATATGGGCTACAAGATACCACACAATTTGGTACTGGCGTAATAAAACGAATCATGATGCTGACTATGTAATGCCTTACAACATTACTGTTGATACTTTGTCACAAGTACACCACCACAACAGAAGCATTGCTATGACAACCAAACTCTCGAACTAAGCCAAAGTAGTGAGACAGGTTCGAAGGATTAAACCTGATGCACGTTGTTGCTCTCTGAATACAGATGGAATTGTTCAGACAAGTGGCAAAACGGGGTGCAGAAATATCATTCTAAATAATGAGGGTGCTTTTTAAAAGGGTTTGCAAAACCCTTAGACAAGTGCACAATCATGATTGAAGAATTATGTGGGATTTGAAAAGGTGTCAAAATGGCAAAAGAATCAGGTTACACTCGTGTTGTTATTCAAATTGACAGCAAACAACAAAAAAGTTTATAATATTCTAACCAAAGAGAAACATACTTATAGAAGGGGAAAACTTGGCAAGGCACATTAAAAAGACATTACATAAAAAAGTTGAGTAAAGTTACTTTTAATATAAAATATTTTGAAAACAATAAATATTTAATTAATTTAAAAATATATATTTATCAGTATCATAGTAAAATGTTAATGAATTTTTTTCACATTAATACATTTTGGATACAGCCGCCCGAAAGCAAGCAAGGACTTCCCGCTTCTCTCTCCCTTTGTCTGACTGAATAATACTTGCCGTTTCTTCTTTCAACATTTGGACTCTTCAAAGTCAACAATAATAACGCATAAAATATTCACTTCTTCTTCATTTCTTTACCCCTCTCTCATCGCATAAACAAGTAAGTTACTTCTCTTTTTTCTTAACGATTCCTTCCATAAACAAGTAAGTTATTCTTTCGTTTCCTTCTTCTATATAATCAACTATACTCTCGAAACCGTTTAATTAGGGAAGTTTTTATTTATTTCATTTTGATCTCTTTTCTGATACATACGGATTATAGATCGGGAACAAGGTAATTTCGATACAGATTTTCAACTTTATTTTTATATATTTGCATATTGTTGTTATTGTTGTTGTTGTATCCAGATTTGAAAATGTTCCTATTTGCCTATATCTGTTTTTGTAATAATTCATTAATTTAAGAGTGTATGATTTGCATTTGGTAGTATTAGATCATTCTGTTACCAATTTTATATTGGAATTTTTGGGAATAATACATGAATCATCAATGTTATAGAGGATTTTTATATTGATAGTGTAGCGTAGTTTGAACAAATCGGTATTTGTGCAATCCATGATTAACAACACTGATTATTTAATTGAAATAAGGAAAGAAAAGTAGTTACAGATAAGGAGATTTTGTTTACACTGTTGTTTTGTTGTTTAATTGCTTGCAGAGATCGATTTTCACCATGGAAGATCGGCATTTGTTGGAGAAAAAGGAAGCTAGTTCTGAAGCGGTTGAGAAGCTGCAAGCAGATACTTCTGCAATTCAGATTGAAGATCAGGATAAAGTGGCGAAAGCTCCGAATTCTGGTCATGATGGCTCTGAGTTAGATAATAAACAGGATGATATATCGGATGCGATCAATAATGATGGGAAAGAGTATTCTGGTGATGATAAGGTGGAGACGAATAAAGATTCCGAGGCTAAAATTGAAGAAACAAATCTAGATGATAACTCAGGAGGGAATGATTTGGCGAAAGAGAAGGATGACAATGGAGACATTGAATCCGCACATGTGAATCAGAAGGCGGATGAGATTCCAAGTGAGGACAGTGTTTTGGACCCTGTATTTGATGGAACTGAGGTTCCAGGGATGGAAGTCAACCGGAGCACATCTACTCGTAAGTTGGAAGGAGATCAGGACGGTCCAGGTGTGGTTGAGAAGGCGGTAGCTCTTAAAAATTTTGTCAGGGAGAAAAGTGCAGTGGCTGTCTCCACTATGCTGCGCCGCCTTTCTGGAAAAAGTGATGATGCTTCTGTGGGTAATTTTGATGATGAAAGCAAGGAAGTTTCAGATACCTCAGAAGTTAACGAACCTAAATTGGTTTCTCAGAAGTCGGTGGAGAAATCTGCCTGGAATCCCTTGAATTATATTAAGAAGTCATCTGATGTTGGTGTGGATTATACTGTACCGCCAATAGCCATGAAAGGAAGGATTATTCTATACACAAAACTGGGGTGCCAAGAATCTAAAATATTTAGGCTATTTTTACGTACAAAAAGGCTTAGGTTTGTGGAAATCAATATAGATGTATACCCTAGTAGAAAGACGGAGCTGGAAAAGATTTCAGGATCTACCTCAGTTCCTAAGGTGTTTTTCAATGAAATACTTATTGGAGGCTTGAGTGAGCTAAAAAACTTAGATGAATCTGGAAGGCTTGATGAGAAGATTGACTATCTTATTACTGAAGCGCCATTGTTTGAAACGCCTTCACCACCTTTTTCTGGAGAGGATGATAATTCCAGCAGCGGGGCAGTTGATGAATTGGCTCTTATTGTACGCAAAATGAAAGAATCTATTGCTGTGAAGGACAGGTTGTACAAAATGCGCAGGTTCACCAACTGTTTTTTGGGTTCAGATGCTTTATACTTCTTATCAGAAGATCAATATTTGGAAACGCCAGAGGTAAGCTTGTCTCAAACTCTCAACTGCGGTATATTGTTCCTAAAAACCTCATTAGTGAATCCTCATCATATCATATATAACCATGTATTGCATAAAATTATGTCTTGCTATACTTTCAATGACATTATCTAACAAAACATAAGCTAAATATCCCATAGATTCATTTAGTACAATTTTTAGCTTCACAAGGACATTGTTTTCGTTCTAATTATTGTCTGGTGGTATTTAGGCTGTTGAATTTGCTCGGAAGCTTGCCAGCAAACTGTTTTTTCGACATGTTCTTGAGTGAGTCCAAATACTCTACATGTTGTAGTTTGTTTTGTTGTTACAGAGTTAATAATCCTTCCTGATGTTTTATTGATTTTTGTTTTGTTTTAGCGAGAATCTGTTTGAGGATGGTAATCACGTGTATCGGTTTTTGGATGATGATCCAACTGTGGTCTCACAATGTCACAACATTCCTAGGGGCATTATTACCTTCAAACCGAAGCCTATAGCAGAAATTGCATCAAGGCTGAGAGTTCTGGCCTCTGCAATGTTTGAAGCCTATGCTTTTGAAGATGGGTCTCGTGTTGATTATACAAGTTTGCATGGAAGTGAGGAGTTCGCAAGGTGTCTGTATCATTTTATTTCTTTTGCTGTGCTTTTGAATTTAGAACCTTGACATGCCTTGCAATCTTATGATAATTCATTCAGTCATTTCAGAGTTTCACATATTATTCGTGCTCTTATCATTTTAGGTATCTGAGAATAGTAGAAGAGCTCCAAAGAGTGGAAATATGGGATTTATCTAGAGAAGAGAAACTTGCTTTCTTTATTAATCTTTATAATATGATGGCCATCCATGCAATCTTAATATTGGGTCAACCAGATGGAGCACTAGAAAGAAGGAAAATATTTGGAGAGTTCAAATATGTTATAGGTGGCTCCACCTACTCACTTTCAGCTATTCAAAATGGCATATTGAGGGGAAACCTGCGGCCTCCATATAACCTTAAGAAGCCATTCGGTGCAAAAGACAATCGCTCAAAGGTATGCTTATAGTATTAGGGTACTGCGGTGCTGTCAAATATCAACCGTGGCGGATATCAATGGCGGTTTTTCGCTCTCTCCGCGATGGTCACCATCCATATGAGTTACTGCAAGCAATTGTCCTATCTTGTTGGGTTAATGAGTCCCTTCACAAGTGCATACCAGAAATTAATTTGGCAGCATTTCCCAAAATTTTTCTTGTTTTACACACTTTTACCATGAAATTCCTTAGTATGCCATACTGCTGACTTTGATGCTCATGAGTCATCTTGATTTATTTGTTTGTCAGGTAGCACTCCCTTACCCTGAGCCTCTGATTCATTTTGCTTTGGTATGTGGCACCCGATCTGGGCCTGCACTTCGGTGCTATTCTCCTGGAAAAATTGACGAAGAATTATTGGATGCAGCTCGCAACTTCATGAGAAGTGTAGGTCTTCTAATTGATTTGACTGCAAAAACTGCATATGCTAGTAAGATCCTTAAATGGTAAGTCTTTTTTAATAGATGATTCTGAATATATTTATACATTTTCTTTTTCGCAAATTAAACAATAAGCAACTCATTGAATATATCTTATACACCAACACATTCTGGCTCACATAGCGAGTAAGCAAACCTTTCAAATTATATGCTTAGTTGAACGATTCAAAAGCTTTTAATTTTTTCCCGTTGTTCATTTTCAGGTATAGTATAGATTTTGGCAAGAACGAGGTTGAGGTGATCAAGCATGTGTCGAACTATTTAGATCCAGCTGACTCAGAAGTGTTATTGGACTTGCTTGCTTCTTCTGAGTTGAAGGTGACATATCAACCTTATGACTGGGGTTTGAACTGCTAGATTTTGCTATCAAAGTTATGTAAATATGTCACTTTTAGATTGATTTTGATCTTCTATACACAAATGACCATAAAGAAATCAATGTTGTGTGTTGGCTCTGATGAGTCTCTGTCTCTACAAAAGGGTAGAGTGGTAAAACTAGGAAGAGATATAAGGCCTAAGCAAAACATGTTTTAATTATTTCCTTTGTTACATTTACAGTCTTCATTCTGCATTTTCATACTTATTGCTTGGTGCAACTTATGATGGTTCATCAACTCCTTGTACTCTGCAATCTTGAACTTGTGATGCATCTGAATTACTTCATTTTTACTTGGTATCTGTTTTTAGAACATATTTGTTGTACCCAGCGGAAACATTGCAGGAAACAACTACAGCTTTTGAATTCAACTTATTGTTTTTTCTATATATTATTAGTTGCAAAAGCATCAATAATTTATTTACAAAGAATGTTCTTTGAAAACTATTTACTTAGCATGATGACATTTTTTTTTTATCAAGGATCTAACCCAACAAACAAAGAGATTAGAGTTAAAAAGATATTAAAGAGATTAATAGACTATACGATTAAAATATTTTGTTTAGACATTTTTATTGTAAACTTTTTATAATTGATATCAAAATTCTTTTTTTTGGGTTTTTTACCATCAATATTTGGTCCATTGGACCGTCATCTCTATTTCGGAGATCAATTCTGACATCAAGTGGTTCCTATCTCCTACCGATTGCAATTGTAGGAAATTGATATTTATTTTTGTTATTTAGTGTGAATACTTCCCATAGTATTTTTTACCATATATAATTCTTATTTTAAAATTTTTTAAAATTGAATAAAAATTTAAACTTTAATCTTAGCTTAAATGAAAATAGGTTCTAGTAATCTGATATAGAATAAGAATATAAATATTGCTAATATTATTCAAATTATAAAATATAGATACTTGTGATATAAAATTTAAAATTTAATTTTAGTTTTAGAAAATTTATCCTTAAAAATCAATTTTTAAATATAAAGGAGTTTTTATAAAAATAATTTTTGTAGTATTATATATTTTTGTTTAAAATGATTTTTTTAAAAATGTTTCATAAGAAAAATTAGTTTGAATAGATTCATATTTAGAACTATTTTAAGAATGGTTTTTTTTTTGTTAAGGCTTTTTTGAATTTAAAATTTCAAAAAATATTTAAATGAAAAGATATTTTTAATCTTATAAACAACAATTTAAATATATATATATATATATATATATATATATATATATATATATATATATATTACAAATTTATGTGATTTCTTATAGAATTTAACTTAATAATTATTTATATAAGCATTATAGTGGTATATTTGTAAAAGACTCATAAGAGTCATAAGAGACAGTTGGTTCTATAAGGATATGTGATATAACATATCGTCTCTGCCGGTTCCCGTTTACTTGAGCATCTTCCCTTTTATTATAATACTCGCAAGTTTATGGAAATGAGAGAGTTGATGTGTCTTTGTTCATAACGGTGTCAGAAGGATAGTCAAAAGGGGAAAGATACGTTCTCCAGTATAAAATAGAAAAATAACTATTCATTTCCCACGCTCCTTTGAGAGTGATGTTACTTCTTTTTTGGAGCCTAAGGTCCAAGCCCAAGAGATTAATATAGATATCTCAGCCTAAAGGTTGAAGAGGACACTTAATTCACTCTGAAAACACTAGTGTATAGAGCTTCTCACCATCTCTGTGTAAACTTGTTATAACACCATAACAATCCAATAAAAACCTCTAACATCCCTACAACACAAGGGGTTTTTATGTATTGTAATTTTAGTGAGTGCAAGTGATCAGTAAATTTGCAAGTCTACTAATCTGTCAATATAGTAATATCGAAAAATCTAGGAATATTAATTTCGAGGACTGCGTTATATTTTAGAGTTCAATTTTGATTTTAGTTAATAAAAAAAGTATTCGGAGGTTTTGAGTTTGTTTGGTTGCAAGAGAGTAAAATTAGAGCAAATTTAATATAATAGAAAATAATATGGGAAAAACATGCTAGAAACAAAAGCTTGATTTTTTAAATTGACCTTGTAACAACTTATTTTATCTCTATAGATTACTGTTTTTTAAGGAAGTTTATTCCTAAGTCCTCGGTGAGTAAACCTTTAAATATTCCAATTAACTCATATGTTCATAGATAATTATAGATGAATTCAAGCATGTAATTATGAAGAACATATTAGTTTCTATACGGTATTCTTAGTCCTAGGTGATATCTAATATTAAATACTTCAACCAAGCGTTACTATAAAATATCCTTCATAACAGGGAACCCTAAATCATTCTTAAATTGTTAGAGAGAGAAATCATTAAGCGCGCAAAGAAATAAATTATGTAGAAAATAAAATATAAGTCATTACAACAATTTAGAAAATTAAACTCCATCAAGAATAGTGACTCATCCCTATCATTTCAAGGTTGAGCTACTCATAACGTAAATAAAATCCATAATCCACATTAATAACATTAATAAAATCCTTTGCTAGATGTATCTGGACGCCTTCATATGTGTCGAACCAGAGACATTTTTTCCTTTAGACTTGCCATACGAGTGTGGTGCTTTGAATATGCGTATGGCCTCCTGCAGAATATCTTTGAACGCCTCATATGCGTATGGGCAATGGCATTTTTAGGCCTAGTAGCCTGACATATATGTCTGGGTGTCTGTACGCATTTTACAACCATTTTTTTTCATACTTGAGCTCTCTTCTTCCTTTATAGTCCTGCACATCTAACAAACATTTACCAGAAAGTTATCTAGCTTAACAGACAACAGAAACTTCATGAAACTTGTTACAACTGATAAAACTTTCAAAAACTAACCATTATTGATTGAAAGACTCCACCTAGTTGCCGATTACTAGCATATAACATATAAAAATATTTTAAATTGGTGATTAATTAACAAGCATGTTCAATACGATGATTATACGCAAATAATTATATATATGAATATGCATATAAGTTTAGGATCTACGACATATCGATATATCAAGGATCGAACAAAGAGAAACAATGAATACCCAGATCCATAGAAAAAAGTCTCTCAATACTTTTTAGATAGAGAAAAAAAAAGTAAATTATAATAATGTATTATAGACTAACTTATATAAGTGATGTCCCAATAAATTTCCCTTTTTCTTAAATTGAACCATGAAACGTCCACTCATATTTTGCCTCATATCAATTAAATAATTAAATGATAAATAATATGAATAAATAATTTATTAGTCTTATTATGATCACTAAATCAACCAAGACCATGTATTGATAAATAATTGATATATATATATATATATATATATATATATATATATATATATATATATATATATATATATATATATATATATATATATATATATATATATGAGAACTTTGGCTATAATGAGAACTGAGAACTTTTAATAATAACCATTAGATTTGAATTAATGGCTCAGATTTACCTCATATTTTAAATACAAAGTACATAAATATCTTGTTCACTTAAATATTAATTAAATATTTTAAAATATGAGGTAAGGGTAAATCTGATCCATTAATTTAAATTCAATGGTTATTATTAAAAGTTCTCAGTTCTCATTATAATCAAAGTTTTCATTTAATACGTCCCTTATATATATATATATATATATATATATATATATATATATATATATATATATATATATATATATATATATATATATATATACACACACACGTTTGCCCGTGCATCGGGTAAATTTTACTAAATTATTATTGATAAGTAATATAATTTAAGTAAATAATTTAAAATATATATAAAAATAGAATTGAGTATTTCTAATAAAATAAATAAAGAATAAAAATGTTAAACTAAAATGAAAGTAATAAATTTGTTAAAAATCTCATGAATGAGAAAGAATCATATTTTTATCATAAGTTGATAAGAATATTACACTACACTTTAAAAAGAAAGCTATATAAATATTTGTATTAATTTAATTAAATATTAAGAGGCAAGACAAAAAACAAAATTGACTATCTTTAATAAAAAATAAAATAAAATAAATAAATAAAATTAAAATTAATAAATATGTATGAGTAATGTTTTTTTTTTGTTGATAAGAGCATGACACTATATTGTAAGAATAAAATACATCAATATTTTTAAATTTATTTCTTTTATTAATTGAAAATGTTGAATATTATTGTAAAAAATAAGAATTATTTAATAAATTTAATATCATTTCACCAAATAATATCATATCTAAATAAAATTCAAAACATAAACAACAAAAATAAATATATGGTCTTAATATGAAAAACAAAATACATAAATTTAGATGGTACATTCAAAACATAAACAACCAAAATAAGAAAGTAAAAAAAAAACAAATAAAGTAAAATAAAATAAAGTGATTGGATTAAAGAATTAAAAAAAGACGCAAATTAATATATGTTTTCTCACAATCTCTTTTCCCTCTGTGACTTGGATATTCAAATTTTATAGAAATTACTAATAAAATTTTCGAATCTTTAATACATAACTAAAACCAACTTATATACTCTATTCATTAATAATCATCGATAACGGTTACTACTGTAGAACTCAACACATATTCTTTTATGTGAGCTTCTGTCTCTGATTTGCTTCCACGTGTCCTTGATTTTTGAATTGCCTCTAAATTGCTACCCAGGTCGACAACTACTCTTAAATCTCTTAACTGCTTTTGTCGAAAACATCTTTAAATCTTCTAACTGTCCATGTCGAATAAGCTAAATCACTATAAACCTTTTCAAGATTTTGAACATATTTTGGAAAGAGAGTGATCCTATTCTTATGGATTTGTTCTTGAGATATCTCTATCTTAATCTCGTGGATCTATTCCTGAGATTATTTCAAACCAAGCTTAGTGGATCTCCATGTCATCTAATCTTTTGACTCAAGAATATACTAAGTCCAAAAACAACTGATAGGCGAGTCGAATCTATCACCTTCATCAAAATGACCAATATTTCGATAATTTATAACCTGATTACTTTATATATTATTATTCAAACAACTTTATATATTATTGTTCAAATTCTCAGACTAATAAAATTTGAAATAAATTTTTTAATTTATCACTTTATATATTATTATTCAAACAAATGATTCGGACGTGCACTAATAAAAATTAACATTCATTTAATAAAAAATATTTGCCTAGTTAAAAATACTATCTTATATGTTGTAAAGTACATGTGCCAAATTATTTTACGAGTGTTGAGTAAATTATCTATGATTATTAAAAAGGGAGTACCTTTGTAAAACACTTGGCATTACAGCAAGCCATTATTAATTAATTTTATCTCCTTTATCAAGCAAATGTTTGTACGTTCCTAAATAAACTAATAAAACCCCACCAAGTCTGATTGTCTATTCATGGACTCATAATGGAGGAATTACTCATAACTTCATAAGTGCTTGTGTACGAACCAAGACTAAAACCTATAGGACGAATTCATATAAATGCATGCATATACACAAACTTGTAACAAACGTGATGATAAACTCAAGGCTTTAGAACATGCTTGGAAAGAAGTTGCTACTTTCCCTTTTCAAATATTTTTCTTTCTTTATAGAGTTTTCGGTACAATCCTCCCTTTCCTCGTGTCAGCCGTTTAGGCATATAATGCATTATGGTTATTATATACACTACATATGTACCACTAGGATTTGTCTTAGTTTATAGACACAACATCTCACTGACACCACATTTTACAGAAATTAGGAAGCAGAAAGCCTTGGATAGCTATCATTATTGTTGTTTAGAAGAAGGAAAAGCAAGAGTAGCATAAGAAAATTTCACTCATCGCAGGTTGACACCATTAACCTTGGACGGCCAGGACCGACTATGATGAGAAATTGATACACAATAACATACTAATATGTAATGGATAAATTTTTTTTCAAACTTAAAAAAACTTATAATGATCAATAAATAGAATAAATAGAAGTATAGGAGAACAACGATATTTTCATATGAAAAACCTCTTAATATGAGAATAAAAATCACGACTCGTCTAAACTAAATAAATAGCTCTTGGATACATGAGATTCTTAAAGTGACTCGCGAATTAATGCTAATAACCACAAAATCACAAAGCAAACTAGCTTACAAATAAGAATCAAGAAGTTAAAAAATTACTCAAATCTGCAGCTTCACTGCGAAATAGGTATCTCTCAGCTCAGACTTCATTTTGAAGATCAAAAAGGTCAGAAGATAGATACAGGTGTTGCAAACTTGCCCTCCAAATTTGATCATGATCTGACAGTTCACAAATCCGGAATCGCTGAATTAGTGAGTCTGGTTGCAGAAAAACGAGAATAGAATTTTCTCCTATTTTCTCTCTTTTGAAGTTTTCTTTTCTCTCTATCTCTCATAACCCTAAATTGACCATTTCCACATAAATAAGTGAGATGAATGAGCTAACATATTTGTGTCTTTCTCCACATTAAAAGATATACTAAACCTAACAAATCTCCCTCTCGCAACTTTGTGGAGGAAATCGCCAAACCGGTTATATCACAACAAGTTTCAAACTTCCCTCTTGGTGATGCTTTAGTCATTATATTAGAACCATTATCATTTGTATGAACTTTAGCTAACTCTAACAACTTAGCATTCAAAACTTCATGTATCTAATGATATCTCACATCAATGTTTTTGGACCTATTATGAAACGTCGGATTCTTACCAAGATGAATAGCGCTTTAACTATCAACAAATAACACATATTTGTCTTAAACAAAACCAAGCTCTTGCAAAAATTTCTTCAACCATATTAACTCTTTGCATGCTTTGGTAATAGCAATAAACTCAGCCTATGTAGTCAATGTTTTAAAAATCGGATTAGAGGTTGAACTAGTGAAACTCTCGATTTAAGGTTCAATTGGTTCAACTGGTTAAACTTTCAATCGAACTGTTTATTAAATAGATTGTTCTGAATTCAATGCCAAGAACAAAGTATAAAACAAGGAAAGAATAAAGGACAAGGAAGAAGAAGAAAAACACAAGAATTGGTTATAACTGCTATTCTTTTACTTTCTCTTCAAACAAGATTACAAGTTTACAAGAATAACAAATAACCTCTCTCACCCTAAATCAGGATTTGTTGTGTTCAATGATGAGAGACTAGTATGCTATTTATAAATTATAATAAAACCTAACATACTAACTAATGGACTTTTTCCACAAGGCCCATTACACAACCCAACTTAATAAACAAACTAACTTAACAAATTGGGGTTTAACTAATAAAACCTAATTTAACATGCTAACAACCCTAGCATCTTCGACACCAGCATATGAACAACCTTCGACTTCATGCTTAATCCTGTCGAACCAAAAAGCTACCCTTCAACCATACTAGAGTTCAATCCAATATCTCACATAAATTAATAATTTGAAGCTAAATTTCTTAGATATGTCATACACAATTTTACATTAACAATTTAATAAAATAAAATTTTCAAAAATCCATTACAAACTTATTACAAGAAGATCGATGACACACATAATAACACAATTTAATTGTATGTTTAATATCTACCTCCATATAAGAACAATTTGAACAAATTAAAGAATTACAATAAAAATAAGTTAAAGCAATTCAAAGCAAAATTAAAATAATAGAACATAATACTTAAAATAAAATTTAAATAATTAAGAATACCTAAATTAGATATGATAAAATCACCAAAAATAAACAATATAATATACTTAATTAAACATCTGTTGGTGAATGCAAACTGAACAACAACAAACAAGTCATAATTGGACAACAAAAAATAATATTGAGTTGAATGATAATCAATATTGAATTAGATGACATGTGACTATGTTTAAAAGAATTACAACATCTCACTGACACCACATTCAACATACATGGAAATTAGGAAGCAAAAAGCCATGGACAGTTATCATTATTGTTGTTTGGAACAAGAAAAAGCAAGTAGCATAAGAAAATTCCACTCATCCCACTTAAGTTAACACCATTAACCTTAGACGGACACCTAGGGCCGACTAAAGGTCATTGTTGGAACAAAAAGGTTTTTAAGAAAGATGAGAGAAGAAGAAGAATAATAAGAATAAGAAGAATGAGAGAGAGAGAAAAAACATAAAACTATAAACTGAATTTGTTTTGTTATTTCTGTTAGGAGCGTAGCTGTACAAAACTATTACAATAGCATGCCTATTTATAGGCGATCAAGGCCCAAACCCAAACTTACAACCCAAGCCCAATTACGACCCAAACCCAAAATATACAAGTTATATTTTGGCTTCGACACAACAACTAAACATTGTATTTGACTCTGTCGAATACAACTGACTCCTATTATTTCGACTAGCTACTTCGACACACTCGAATACTAGTTTTTTTTACAAAACATTGACATACAACTTTTAACACACCATCTAACTCATATTTTCGAAACTTCTCATATTAATGCTTTTCTTCAACTCGTCAAACCTGAATTTCTTCAGAGGTTTGGTGAGTATATCTGCTAGTTACAATTCTAACTTGCAATGCTCAAGTTCAAGCTTTCCTTTATTCACTTGATTCTTAAGAAAATTATACCTCATCTCTATGTGCTTAATTCGACCATGACACATAGGGTGATTGGCTAGGTAGATAGTTTACTCGTTCAATGATCTTGAGCTCTTCGAGCAACATCTCCATGCATGTTGTTTGACATGCTCCATAATGATTATTATAATAATTTGTATTGAGCATAATAAGTGCTTTTTCTTTTAGTTTTTATGTGTAGGAATAGCCATGTTATCAAGTTCTGCCACACCAGATTTATATGGCCAATACCTAGTAGGCTCTAAGGTGAGCAAGTTGGAAGAGGTTTTGAATGATGATTTTAGAACTGGCGTGGAAGAATATCAAGAAAAGCAATTGAGAATGAGCTGTAAATACAAAGGGATAAGGTGAGCACTATAGGACAAAATTCTAAAAAGCTGTTGCTAGCATTGCCACAGGCCGCTCCACAACAGAGCACAAGTCTGTTGCAATTCGTGTTATCTCCCCTATCATCGTACAAGTACTAGCAGACAAAGGAATATGTCATTCCTTGAGCTGAAACCAATGAATAATCACAAGGCCTAATACCCAAGGTTGGGACAACTCACAAGCTGCTTAATGCTTATAAATAGACTTGCAATGGCATGAAGAAATGGGTTTAAAACTTAGAGAGAGAATGTGTGTAACAAGGAAGGAAGAGTCAGAGTTCTAGAATGTCTCTACCCTACCATTTTTGAAGGAGTACTGCACTTGAAGCGTGACACAAGACTTCTCTTCTTGACTGAAAACTACAAGTGGTTGAAGAGTTACTATTAGGTTTACTATTTCTTTATCTCTATTCAGAAATATTTAGATTAAGATCCTTCTATATTGTATTTACCTTGTTTAACATGAGTTAAACTCTGCGTGTTAGTCATGTGAAATTTAATGACAAAATAATATTTTGTTTGATATGATTGGATATTAGTGACATATTTTATATATATTTTTCTAAGCTATATATTTATTTCTTTGACCGATCATTTTAAAAATATATAACAATTTATTAATCTTCAGAAATATTTTAATAAATAGAATTCAAGACAAATATGAATAGAAAGCAAGGAAGAATACTATGTTACTTTAGTTATATCCGTCTATTTATTGATTTATTAATTTTCTAAAAATAAAAAAAAATTAAAATATTTTAAAATAAATTTGACTTCTAAATAGGTTAGAAGCTCATGTCCGACTTTAAAATATGCCAAATCAGATTTTAAAAAGTCTTTGATTAAAAGATAAATCAGACACTAATTTTAATGTATCTTAATACATTTGTCATATTTAAGCAAAGTCTAGTTTGACAAATGCTATTTTCCATTCAAGGAAGACAAAGAAACACTGATTAAAAAACAAAGTTCTTCAAGGTAGTTAGGCATGCAGGGCTTTTTGTAACAGATAAAAAGAGAGCCTAGTCATAAAATGTAAAAAAACTCACACACACATGAAACAAAGATGAACTAAAAAAACTAGATAACATAATTTAATCTATAATATAAGAAAATTAGTGGTTTTGGTTTTTACAAAACTACCCATCCTTACTTTTTTTACACCTATTAAAATTGTTGGTTTTTTTGTCTATCTACACAATTGTCTATTATAATCTTAATATTTTATTGAACTATATTATAACTTACTTTAACCATTCTTTCTCTCTCTTCACCTTTTTAGTTTTCTACCTTAATCTCTCTATACTCCATTTACTTTTTATAAGAAAAATCTATAATATAAGAAAATTAGTGGTTCTGGTTTTTACAAAACTACCCATCCTTACTTTTTTTACACCTATTAAAATTGTTGGTTTTTTTGTCTATCTACACAATTGTCTATTATAATCTTAATATTTTATTCAACTATATTATAACTTACTTTAACCATTCTTTCTCTCTCTTCACCTTTTTAGTTTTCTACCTTAATCTCTCTATACTCCATTTACTTTTTATAAGAAAAATAATATTTATGATCCAAAAATTTAATTCAAAAATGATATTTGGGAAAAAATCTATTATTGATTTAAATATTTTTATATACGAAAATTTACTATTGATCCATATATTTTTGTAAATGATACCTAAACATAAATAATATTTAAATACGGGAAAAATTTATTATTAATCTAAATTTTTTCATATACAAAAAATGATATTTATGATCCAAATTTTTTTATTCAAAAATGGTATACGGAAAAAAATCTATTATTGATCTAAATACTTTTATATACAAAAATTTACTATTGAAATAGATATTTTTGTAAACGTTACCTAAACATAAATAATATTTGTCTACGCGAAAAAAATCTATAATTGATATAAATATTTTTCTATATGGATATGATCCAAAAAAAATTAATTCAAAAAGGTATACGGGAAAGAAATCTATTATTTATCTAAATATTTTTATATACGAAAATTTACTATTGATCCAAATATTTTTGTAAATGATACTTAAACATAAATAATATTAGTATACGGGAAATAATTTTTTATTGATCTAAATATTTTTTTATATGAAAAATGGTATTTATGATCAAAAAAATTTAATTAAAAAAATGGTATACGGGAAAAAATATATTATTGATTTAAATACTTTATATACGAAAATTTACTATTGATCCAGATATTTTTATAAATGATACCTAACCATAAATAATATTTAAATACGGGAAAAATCTATTATTGATCTAAATATTTTTATATACGAAAAAATAGTATTTATGATCCTAAATTTTTTTATTCAAAAATGGTATACGGGAAAAAATCTATTATTGATCTAAATATTTTTATATACGAAAATTTACTATTGATCTAGATATTTTTGTAACCGTTACCTAAACATAAATAATATTTGTATACGGGAAAAATTCTATAATTGATCTAAATATTTTTCTATATAATGGTATTTATGATCCAAAAAAATTTAATTAAAAAATGGTATACAAAAAAAAATCTATTATTGATCTAAATATTTTTATACACGAAAATTTATTATTAATCCAAATATTTTTGTAAACGATACATAAACATAAATAATATTTGTATACGGAAAAAATCTTTTATTGATCTAAATATTTTTCTATATGAAAAATGGTATTTATGATCCAACAATTTTAATTCAAAAATGGTATACGGAAAAAAAAATTATTATTAATTTAAATATTTTTATATACGAAAATTTACTATCGATTTAAATATTTTGTAAATGATATCTAAACATAAATAATATTTAAATACGGGAAAAATCTATTGTTGATCTAAATATTTTTATATATGAAAAATGATATTTATGATCCAAAAATGTTTGATTCAAAAATTGTATACGGGGAAAAATCTATTATTGATCTAAATATTTTTTATACGATAATTTACTATTCATTCAAATATTTTTATAAATGAAACCTAAACAAAAATAATATTTGTTTACGGACAAAATTTATTATTGATCTAAATATTTTTATATACGAAAAATGGTATTTATGATCCAAAAATTTTTTATTCAAAAATGATATACGGGAAAAAATCTACTATTAATCTAAATATTTTGATATACAAAAATTTACTATTTATTCAAATATTTTTGTAGATGATATCTAAACATAAATAATATTTGAATACGAGAAAAAAAAATACTTTTGTCTACATATTTTTATATAAGAAAGATGATATTTATGATCCAAGAATGATATTAGGGGAAAATTTATTATTGATCTAAATAATTTTATATACGAAAAATTTATTATTGATCTAAATATTTTTTTTAAATGTTTTATTTAAAATAAATGTATTATGTAAACAAATGCACGTATCAGAGCAGAACCCGTGCGTATGCACGGGTTTGTTACTAGTTATTATAATAATCTCAGCAAGGAGAAATTATTGGCTAAAGTTGATAACTTATAGGTAATCTCTTTTTTAGCTGATGGAAAAAGGGAAAAAAAGTAAGAAAAAAAAAAGATAACTACTTACTTTTCTCTTTTAAAAATTGTTTTATCTTCAACTTTATAAAAGCAATATATATGCATACGTGGATCATGGATGTATCGTTTATGAATCGAATATACCTTTCCCTAAGAGGTTGGAATGGAAAATATCGAAGGAATCTATGAGTTTAATATGTTGGTATAAGATCAACTAGACCATATATACATGACTTCATTACTAATAATATTAAAGTGAGGTGAAAGATTTGTATGATCAGTAAAGTGAAACAATTGAGTAATTTTGATAAGTAAAACTTTTCTTTTCAGGAACAAACAAGATAAGGTTCACCTATCTTTTTCCTTATTCTGCAAATTGGAGAATAATTAAACAACATAAGGTTCATTGAACCCCAATGTGATTTTTTTAAGTCATTACCCAATTTGATCCAACATTTTAATTTGATTTTAAAAAGACTATTGTTTTTTTTCCCCTAAAATTTTAAGTAAATCTAAAAAATTATCGATTTTAGTTAAGATTTATTCTTAACAACTTTAATGTTTTCATATTTTGACTCAAACACATATTTTTACGGGCTGATCATAGCGTTTCCGGTTAAGTCCTATGAAGAAATTGTAATTTTTTCATAATTTTTTTAATATATGATGACTCTTCTTCTGATAATTACAAAGGATTTTAATTGTAAGTACATTCAACGATTCTTTGTAATTTATTCCAAATTTGTTATGAAGGATTTGAGACCGCTATCCTATTTTCTAGGAATTGCAGTAACCAAACACGCAAAAGGATTTTTTCTTAGTCACAATACTTACTCCAGCGACATTATTGCTCTAATAGGCATGGCCTCATGCACACCTTTCGCTACTCCAGTTGACACCAATCAAAAGCTCAGTACCCCTGTCGGCACTCCATATGATGATATACATTATATCAGAGTCTTGCTGGTGCTTTGCAGTATCTCACATTTACTCGTCCTGACATCTCATATGTTGTCCAACAAGTGTGTCTTCACATGCATGCTCCCTGCACTGAGCACTTGCTTGCACTAAAACGCATCATGCGTTACGTTCAGGGCATCTTACAATATGGTTTGCATCTTTATCCTTCTCCCACCGAGAAGCTTGTTTCATACACAAATGCTGACAATCATCGATCTACTTCGAGTTATTATGTTTTTCTTGGTGACAATCTAATTTCATGGTCTTCCAAGAGACAACTCATGCGTTCTCGTTTCAGTGTAGAGGCTGAGTACCAGGGCATTGCTAATGTGGTTTCAAAATCATGTTGGTTCTACAACCTTCTCTTAGAGCTTCATTTTCCTATTTCCCATGTTACTATTCTATACTATGAACATGTTAGTGTTATCTACCTATCCGGAAATCCTATCCAACATCACCGTACAAAACACATTGGGATGGACATTCACTTTGTTCGGGAGAAGGTCGCTCATGGTCAAACCCGCGCGCTTCATGTTCCTTTCCGACACTAGACTGTTGATATCTTCACCAAAGGTTTTCTTAAAGTTCTCTTTGATGATTTGCGGACCGGTTTAAGCGTTCGTCAACCTCCCGCTTCGATTGGAGGGGTATGATAGAATATGTATCAGGATCGTCCCCGACGATTTACAGGCCCTGGGCCAATTTTAAAAATTGGCTAAAATAAAAAAAGGAAGGTAGAGAAATAATATCACAATTTTGAATTTTTTTGTTGTTATAAAGTAATAGGTTTAAATAGTAAAAGTGTAGGCACTATGTATTGAACCATTGACCTTTGAGAAAAAAAACTATATTCTTTGCCACTGCACTAACTAACTTACATTGTATATTCTTCTCATTTATAATTTATAAAAAAATTATTTTAGAGGCCCTGGACTGTAGACTTGGTTGCCTGGCCTAAGGTCGGCCCTAATATGTATTTATTTGTTAAAGTATATGTGTATATAAATTCCACGTCGACTATAACATATAATGAATTATAAATTTATATATATATAATTCAGTCCCCGTAATGCTTTCGGTTAATCCCAATATCTTTCAATATCTTACCTAAACATTCATATAATACGACAATAATCAAGTGTTAAGTTAACCAAGTTCATCTTGGAGTTAAGGTATCCTTGCCATATATAAAACACAATAAAGTATAATGAAAAAGAAAAAATCAAATTAAAATAAATATTAAGAATATAAAACATATAGGTTAAATATGGTTTTGTTCCTTATAAATATTTTAAATTTTATTTTGTCTCTATTAAAAAAATGACATATTTTAGTCCCTATAAATTTTGTATGCATGTAGTTTTAATTCCTGCTATTTTTTAAAATTTTAAAAACGGATTAATTATCCTTTAATTTTTATTTTTTTGAATAATTTTTTTCATACATGTTTAGAATACTGTAAAATATTTATTTATCAAACTTTAAAATTTTTTAAAATAAGAAAAATTAAATATGAACCGTTTGAATTTCAGAAGATAACAATAAATGTAATGAAAATCTCGACTTAGAAATCAAATTTTGAATTCTTTTTTTTCAAGAAATTTTTTAAAACATTCTAAACATGTCTGCAAAATAATCATTTAAAAAGACGCATTGGTTTAAATGTAGAGATTAAAACTACGTGCATAATAATTTATAAGGATTAAAACATGCCACTTTTTTTATAGTAACCAAATATATGTATATATATATATATATATATATATATATATATATATATATATATATATATATATATATATATATATATATATATATATATATATATATAAAATAAAGGATAAACAGTCTAATTAGATATAATTTTTAGACTAAATATTTTTCTTACATAAATCAGATAGCATTTGTAAATAAATGTAAATATTAATCATTTAATCTAAAAATAATCTATATCTTTATGTTTATAAAATTTCTTATTACAATGATTTTTTTTTTATCATCTCATCTTAATATTTTTAAATCTATATTGATCTTTGATAAAAAGAAATACTATATTTTTTTTTCTTTAAATATTAAAGATTAGTCAAAATAATCATTGAAAACAAAAGTATTTGTATAAATTATTCTATAAATAACTGTTTTGACACTTGTATTTGAAATTATGTTTGATGAAATAAATTTCTTTTTATAAATAAATCAGACTGAAATTGAATAGTTTTTTTTTTGTTTTTGCCTTTAGATCTTTTTGTTTTTAGTGACTAATTTAAGAGTTAGTTAAAATAAATCTCGAATAAGTATTTGACATTTCAACTGATTTGAACCTTCTATGCCTATATTACCAATGTCATTATACCAACATGCTCAAGTGCCATACTACTTTATAACATATCTAGTCTTTTCAACCAATTCACTTTTATGATTTATCATGTTCTTGATGACACACCAATATATATATATATATATATAACTAACTCTAAACCATATAGTATACGAACTATTAATATGTATACAAAATTTTCACAAAAGAGTGGGTGCCTACCTCTCCTGTAGCAAATAACATGCTCTGTCCCACTATCAACCAGTAAAGAATTCTAATCTTGTTGATAATTGTATTACATAAGACTTCTTTTTTAGACTTAAGAAAACAGGCAAGTCCCATTTTGGATCCTCTCCTTCATTTTTCTCTCCTTCCCTCTCCATCCTCTCTATCTCTCTCTTAATTTCATTCTCTCTCTTTATTATATTTTATTTTTTAATGATGAGTGAGAGTGAGATTAAGAGAGAGATAGAGAGGATGGAGAGGGAAGGAGAGAAAAATGAAGGAGAAGATCCAAGTCCGGCAAGTCCAAGTCCGTTCGATTAAACATGTCTTGTAAAAAAAATTTAAAAAGAAACATGGTGGAAGGATGTAGTTGAGGACCTGAATTTAAAATTTTGATCACTTTGTAAATAAGATCAGGATGGACAGAAGAGTAGGGGTGTGTAAAATATCCGGTTGTGATGTCCAAATCCATAACCAAATCCAAATTACTTTTAAATATTCGGATATAATTGAATGATTATTAATCTGTTTAGTTATTAATGGTTTGGTTATCCATTCATATAATCTGGATATAATTAAATGATTATTAACCTGTTAAATTATTTTGGATTCGGTTATAATCCGATTATTATTCAAATCCAAATATTTTAATTCTCAAAATAAATTACGGAAAAATTAATTTCAAATCTGGATTTTTTTAAAAAACCGGTTATATAATCATAACCAAATTTATAACCGATTTTATAACCAATTTTGATTAAAATATGATTATGGTTATAAATCCAAACCATTTAAATAATTTTAAAATGGTTATAATTTGGTTTTTGAAAATAATCAATCATGCACACCCCTACCAGAGAGACATTTAGATCTTATACTCTTAATAATAAAAGTTATTAAAAAAATTATTAATGTCCATAAGAAATACAATAAAACGGGGTGAATATATTGAAAAGTATGAATGTAAAATTTTGATTTGTCTCGGAAAAAAACAAACAGATAAAACAGACAAATTTGAATGATCAAACTCATTTTCCCCCTATTTATATTCGGACTAAAATAATTTTTGTTCAAATTATATTTACTTTTGATCGAAATTAAAATTACCACCATGAGGGTGCCTAAAAGAATCACAATTTAATATATTAATGTAAAGATAAATAAAAATCTTAAGACATTCGATTTATAAATCTCATTTATTTATTGGTGAACTCCATTTTTTAAAAAATTAAATATGAGACTTCTAACTCACATTTATCAAAACAATCTCATTTATATGTGAATTTATTCATTTATCTAAGTATGTCCTTTTTCAAATGATATTTTTAACCATGTATATTGATACCGTCGTCGACAACCACCATGTTGATAAGAAAGATCGCTTGACCATCATTTTTAGAAATATTTTTGACACAAAAAGCAGGTTCTTTTAGTAC
Source organism: Vicia villosa (assembly GCF_029867415.1). Taxonomy (NCBI): domain Eukaryota; kingdom Viridiplantae; phylum Streptophyta; class Magnoliopsida; order Fabales; family Fabaceae; genus Vicia; species Vicia villosa. The sequence goes on from NC_081182.1 coordinate 80,350,631, forward strand.
CCATCAACTCTGATGTCGTTGTTGGTTCATAAGGGGAGCTTAGGGATCACAATTGGCTTTAATACCATTATACTTCTAGTTTATTCTCATACAACCTATGATACCATTATTTCCCCTTATGACTTCCCTCATTAATTTATTCTTGAGGAACAAGATAATGACAATTCTAACCTTATCCGTCTACTCTGTCTTCTTTATTTGTATCAGACTTGTCAACATCTACGACTAGCTTTTAAATGCCTTTACACACAATTGTCTCCGGAAAACTTCTTGTTATTACATTCATAACTCATGGTGCTCACTTATAATCTTTGACCTTTCTCCATGGTGGGAGACATTTTTTATAAAAGGATGATCAAAGGATTTAAACACACCAAAGACATATGATGTGTGTGACAAAGAATAATGACAACCATTACTAAATAGTATCACATAATAATCAATTTATTAACTAAGTGTAAAACTGCAACAAAAAACATGATAAAAGTATTAATAAAAAACAAACACATATATTGTCTATCTTGTTTAATCCAAAATGATCTATTTTAGAAGAGAGAGTAGTTATCTAATCCACTACCAGTCAAAAGTCTCAAAAATAAATTACAAATGAGTTATAATAAATTAGCTCAACAAGCTCATAAGAACAACTCTTAATCTTTACCCATATGTGATGTAATATCTCCTTCTCTTAATATGATAACTTGTTTGCCAATAATATCCTCAAGAGAACCTCATCCAAATGTAGTATCATGTAACAACTATTTTTGGATTTACTCTATCATAGCTTCCACACTACTTCCTGTAGCAACCTGCCTTAAAAATTAGACTTTTAGAGTCGCCATCTATTCTACCAGGGCGAATAGGAAATCCTACGAAGTATTAGAGAATTATGGGTAAGATTATTATAATCAGGTCAAGGGAAGGTGTTAGGCACCCTTGACCCTTTCTTAATATTTTGAGTTAAGGTAACAGTTTTATGGCTAAAATATTCAGATTTAATAGCTAAGGAAATAAATAGGGAAAAGTGAGATTTATGGGGAAGGGGACTCGCCTTGTTGCCAAGTGCCTACGTATCTCCTTAGGGAGAATCAGAGTCAACGTAGTTCGGGGAAGGGTTGTACGCCTTAGAATTTGATATGTAATTGTTTTGAAGGTATTTTGAGTTACCTTATCGTAGTTTTGAAATGCAAAGTTCGCAAGGTATTTTGAATTACCTTATCGTAGTTTTGAAAATCGCAGTATTGAAGAGATGAGTTTTGAGTGTTTTAAGTGGCGTACAACCCTGGTTTTAATATGTTACCATTAATCGCGATGATCAATAGGTTTGATCACCATAATTAATAGATTAGTGGAGAATTGCTGGCAATTCTAATCGATTGATTCGATTATCACTTTTAGCAAATTGAGGTATTTTAATTATTGATTGATTAATTTATCATTATCCCTCATAATCAATAGGTTTGATTACAAATAATAACGAATTTGGTAAAGAGGAAACACTAATCATCGTAACCAATAGATTTGGTTAAAACCATTTAGCAAAATAAGTTTATTTGAATTATATTTGAATAATTGATTATCAACCATCGCGACCGATTAATTCGGTCAAAACGAATAATAAATAAAATCCTAATATTTCGGCCAAATGGCCAGTGGGATTGGGCAAACCCTAGTACTATGATAAACCTCTCTAGGGTTTTTGTGATCTTTAACAATTAAGATTGACTAAATTAATTAAATCGAATAATCGAAATAATCAGGGAAATAATTCTAAATAATTATAGCCCTAATCTCAATTTAATTATATTCTAATCTTAATTAAAATAAATAAATTAAATCAAACATAAGTAATTTACCTTTAATCTACATAATTAAATAATAATAAAAAATAAAATGTCTAGAAAAACCTGGTTTCGATTACATGTGGCATCTCCTTGAGAGTGTATGGTGAACCTGCCTATTCCTGGGTGTTAGATCTGAATCATAAGAAATCTGATGGTGATGGCTGAAGGTGTACCATGGGCTACGTTGAAAGAGAGGCCCTGGATCTGTAAACAAACAATTCACTAAAAATAATATGTGACGCTGGGGGTCGAACCCGCGTCCTGATAGTCACCAATTGAAAGCCTTGCCAGCTGAGCCAATCATTCAATTCGTTATTGAATTCGCTACCAAGTAATATATAAAAAATGTGACTCAATTATAGAATTCAAAAGTAAGTCAAACACAGGGCCCACATGTATCCAGCCAACGAATGAGAAGGAGAGAGAGACTTATGAAAACTTTGACTGGCCAATTAGAATTGGAGAGAGGTGAAGGAATATTAATCAGCCAATCACGACACGCCCTCCAGCCTAGTCAACTTCGTCTTCCTCCTTGAGTTTTCCTGCGGATTTAATTATAGCTTTAGCTGCGGATTTAGTTGCGACTAAACCTCCCAATCCTGCAACAAATTAAAACTCAGCAAAACAATATGAGTGCCCAGATCAACTTAAATTCATCCCCTGAGTTCAAATATGGCCTTAGTTTCTCGTAAATCCCTCTTCAAGTATCGAAACGAATTACATGAACTCTTATGCCCTAGCCATGGTAGCTTATGATTCGACCACTGAAGCTTTGCTATAGGGCTTCAAAATTCTTCCAATTATCATTCAGAACTCATATGTACCAACAAAACATGTTAAAACATGGTAACACATAGAATACGAAATCTTGAAATATGAATTAAAAGTGATAAGTATGGCACACGGATTATACATGTGATTGAGTGCCACCACTTACCTGGGATTACTCTATAAGGTATCATGAATAGAATAGAATAAGTCTTTGGTCTTGAGATTGCTTGGAATGATAGATATGAAAACTCACCTATTCTTGAATATTTGGAACTTGAAACCCTAGTCTTCCTTGGCCAATTTTTCGTCCCCTTGGGGGCTGCCCATATTTTATGTATATATATGAATCATTTAGGTTAAAATAAGAGAGTTAGAATCAAGCTTTGAATGAGAAAATATTATTTGATTTTCTTGAACCAAAAGTTTCTATTTTTGAACTTAATCTATTTCATGCACTTTTCAATTCTTTCTTGGCCCTTGGATCAAGCTAAGATCTGATTAAATCAAAGGAAAAAAATTAGAACATAAATCATATAATTGTTCCATGATTTTATTTGATTTTTATTTGAAATTAAATGATTAAAATCTCATATAAATAAAATAATATTGCAAAAATGATAATGTTTGGCCAATGAACTCTTTATGGGCCTTAAATCACGTGGATAAGTTAAATATTAAGGTCCATTTGAGAAATAATCAAGATTGCTCAATGTTGGCTTCATGTACTTTCTCCAAAATTGGTCAACTTCAACAATTCACAGCTCTCTCAATTTTTATTGTATGGGAGAGTTCTAGGACTTTTTGGAAATCTCAAAGAGTCCTTTAAACACTCCTTTTGGTTTCATCTTCATTGAAGCTTCCATTCTCAAATTATGAGCTTTGACCCAAAAGGTGTTTTTGTTGACTTTTTTGGAGGACCTATAATTTTTTGCACCATATCTCTCAAATGAAGAATTTCTGGCCTTGGCTTGTGAGAGACAAAGTTATAGAGAATCCAATTTCCTTAAGAATAGGCTTTGGTTGGGAAATTTTTGATACTCCATGTGAAAGTTATGACCAGTCAAAGTTGAGTTGACTTTCTCCTATAAAAACCCTAATTTGAACTTTTTGAATTTGTTCATTTCTGAGTTTTTATTAATGGATCATGATCAAACTTTGATCAAATGATGAATATAACCTCAAATACTTGATGTTGACCAGAAGTCTTGAAGTTTGACTGTATTTTGGCTATAGTTGACTTTTAGGTCAAACTATTCGACTGTGGGTCATCTGAGCCATTGAGTGAGCAATCCTTGGAACTGAAGCATGACTTTTGACATGGAGATGCTTTGAGACATATGAGATACCTTGAGATCCATTTGAGGCCTTAGAGATTCAAAATCCTTTGATAAGTGCAAACCCTAGTTTTGAATAGGAGAGGGTGCTTTTGAGAAAACCCTTGAACCTTGAGTCATTGAAAATGAAATGAAGAGGGCAAATTTTGGGGTATGACACTTCCTAAAAGGCCAAGTGGAGTAAAAGGGTTCTAATGGTTCTCGGCTTCTCGGACACTTAGGTTGAACGTAACGATGTCTTTCTAATTTACTTGGTCAACAAAGATTACTTTCAAAGAGGCCTCCACTGAGTGGTGGATCTCAAATTGATTTTTTTCAGGATTACTCCCTCAAGATCAAAATAACTTTACAACACATCCTATCATAAGTTCTCCCAAGTCTGAGTTAGGACTTATCTCACCATACAAGTATCTTTAATACACCCACAAATAACAAGTATTCACATAACAAGCATAACAACAATAATAACAATAACATATTGTTGGCTGGAGATTTCGTTTGAAGAAAATATTCTTTGAAGGATTAAAGTTCAAGGAAGAATGGTTACTGATGACCATTTCGAGAAATAAAATGGCTACTGATGGCCATGTTCGAGGATGTTGTTTAAGTTGAAACAAAGATAATAAGTATTGGAGCTAGTTCGAAGTAAATTATCTTTAAGACTTAAGTGTTTTTATGAAATACGAATGGTACTGAAGCTTGGCGTGTTTTCGTAGCATTCTCGGTTCTGATCATGTTGCCACGTATCGAAAGAGGATTCAGGCGGGAGGATTTGAATTTTGAAAGAGTCTGTGTAACCGAATAAGGACAGATGGCGCCCCAGGGATTCGAAACGTATGCATGTGAGCAACGTGGCATCATGTTAGTGTAGGATCGTTAGGGTCGAAATTAGTATAAATAAGGGTCTTAATGTTAGGATTCCGTGTGTTCATTTTGTACAAATCCCTCACAAATTACTCAAGTATCAAGCGTTAAGAGAACGAGTTCACTGAGAAATGTACGTATGACACCACCATCTTAAATACGTTTGTATTCATCTTTATGCAAGTATCTTTTCAATATTTTTCTATCTTTCGTTACATTCCAGCCATTTACATTCTTGCAACTTTATCTTTCGTTTAAACTTATTTTGAAGTTTTTACTTTCTGCAAGTTACATTCTTGTACTTTAAATTTCTTGCAAGTTTATCTTTACTTTATCTTTCGCCAGAGTTATATTTACGTGTATAACAAGGTGATTGTTAGTCTTTACATTTTGTCTATTTATTTCTAATATCGAAGACCAAGTAATCAACCAATATGAACCAATTCATCACAAATAACAACCTTTTTGACTATGTCCTAGGATCAATCTAGTCGATCCTGCGAGTAACCAAAGTATATTCTATAGTTTGGAAGACTAGCGGTTGTTTACCGGAAATCACCGTAAACACACACACACACACACACACACACACACATATATATAAAACAAAGATAGGCTCAACCCTCTTAGAGATAATTTAGTATCTCTAGTGGAGTCCCCACTTTTCTATAGCGGTGAAAAATTGAGACCTATGCCATTGAGTTGACCCAGCTTGTATTTTAGTGATAGTCTCCACCGCACTTTATTGTTTCCAAAGGAAATGAGAAAAGAACGAAGTAAAACCCAAAGAAGTTTTTAAATAAAAACTAATAAAATAAACAGGGATCTTAGGTTCGGGGGTTGGTTATACAATGGGAAGGTATTAACATCCCTCACATATGTAATACTCTACAGGAACCTCTTTGAAAATTTATATTATTGTTTTGTTGTTATTGTTTTGTGAAATAGTGTGGGATGGTGAGAATTTTTTTTTTATGCTCGACAAGATATCGCATCTTGTGCCTACATACTCCTTTTGTGTAATAGGGAAGTGTGAGAATTTTTAGTTCCCCTAAAAGGAAAATAAAGAGCCAAAGTGGCAAAAGTCTTTTTGATTGTTGGGCTTTAACAATACACAACAGGTTTTTAAAATGCTAAGCTTTAACAATACAAAGCAAGTTTTTTAAAGGAGTCAATCTTTAACAATACAAGGCAAATGTAACATGTTAAGCTTTAACAATACAAATCATGGTTGATTTTAAAATGGTTGAGTTTTAAGAATACAAAATCAGATTTAAAACAAGGGGAGGTGCTAAACTTTAACAATACAAAGTACAAAGTAAAAGAGAAGAAAAAGAGGGTGAGTACCTTGACAATTTTAGTCAATACTATCCCATTCCTTTGGATTACAAGCAATAGCAATGAGGAATCATACATCTCAAGCAAGCATCCATGGTAATCTCAAGCATTGTATGTGAGACATGTTATGCGTATCATGGATACAATCAAAGTATGTTAAGTGTAGACAAAGATATCAATGTGTCATACCCTAATTTTGACCCCCTGAGATGTCACATCTCTAGAAACTTCATCAACTCAACACAAGTACCCAGAGCAGTCACTTGTTTACCAAGTACTCAGTCTGGGGTGTCCAAGGACAAGAAGTTCAGGCAAAGGATCAATCAATAATAAAATGATCTTCAATACAATCATAGGACTTAAAGTGATTCATCCATCCACCTATGATGATCAGACATCAGTCATTAGGACTCAGGCTTGCTCAGGTCACCAAACTGGGGTTTTGAGCCTATTAAGGACTAAAATCAGGGCCCACATCTGGGAAACCCTAAAAAGCTCCAGGGCATCACTCAAAGTGTTTAATCATATTCAAATGATCCCTATGTAAATATCCAATGGGAATTGTACTTCAATTCAGAGGCCACAGTCATCAATTTCATCTGGCCTACAATTATGGTTTTTTTGACTTAATTCACCTGGACAGTTGACTTTTGATCAGGACATGGTTCCACAACTCAAACCATGGCTCAAGATCCTATATTACCTCAATATGTTCCACTCATATCATTCATTTGAGGAGGATAGCTTGATTCATCTGAAGTCTCTAGAAATTGCAAATCATTTGAAAAAGTCAACTGTACAAACCACCTTTGACTTTTTGGGTTTTTAGTCAACCATGAACTTTTGAAGATTGAAATCATCAATATATGTTTATTGAAGTAATTTGACCAAGAAAATCAATCAAGAATAAAAAAGTCAAAGATTGACTTTTCATACTTAGAAATTTTTCTAAGTGTTTTAAGGTCTTTTTTTCAAAACTTTGGAAGGGAATTTCTAAAAATTTCAAGTTCAAACTGAAAAAAAACTTTCAACATCAAAGTTGTAGATTTTGGTCCAATGAACAACTTTGTCACATATAATTTTTTGGCTAAAAATCAACCATTGAAGAGATATGGAGCTTCAAAGTTGCTGCATGACCAAGAATGGTGAAAAAAACCCTAGTTTTCTTCAAACTTTATGGGTCATTTTCACTAACTTCCCTAAGGATTTTGAGAAAACACAAAACATATGGATTGAATTACATGTCAAGGGCTTTCCAAATTGTTCTCAACCTCCTCCAAATTCATTTTGAGCTAGAAGCTATGATTGATCAAAGTAAGGCCCATGAAGTGAATAAGAGATAGGATGGAATCAATTACATCATTGCACAAATATTTGAGAATATTCCAAAAAAACCAAAACATGTGATTATGTAATGATTACATTTTGAGAATTTATGGTCAAGTGGTGATTCACCAAAGGAATCTTCTCCCAACCAATTGTAGCTCATTTCTGCATCAAATTTTTCCCCTAAGATCAAGCAAAACCGATGGCTAGGGAGTGGTATCAAAGAGCTCATCATTGCATATGGATTTTTCTCACATTTCTTCATAACCAAGAAATCAAATAACTTCACTAAGCAAGCTCACTTACTTCAATTACTCTGAGTACTTTTGCCTATAAATAGAAGTGTCATCCTCAGTATTCAACACACCAAAGCAACCAAAAATCTTGCTTTCTCCTTCTCTCCCTCATACTTAGGTTTTTCAAAGGTTCTTTGACAAAAAGACTCGGATTCTTCAAACCAGAGCTCTTCCTTTGAAAGTAATTATTCAAACACTTCAAGGGGGTTATTTAGGAGTGATTCAAACACCTGGAACACTTCTGTACGTGGAGGATTATCATCATCACCTCTCACTTGGAGCCACATCAGTTGAGGTCGAGCAAGAAGTTCTGGGGAGTTCTAACTCAAGCTAAGCATCTCAACATCTTCCTGGAGGATCGTTGCAGCAACTCTGTAACACACTTTGATCAAAGCTTGATCTCCATTTCAGAGGTAAGTTTCACAAACTTCAAACTCTATGATTTATGCTTCATAAATAAAAACTTGTTATACCAACAAGTTTCTACACCAGAGAGGATAATTAACCCTCAGTCAATTGCATCATATCATGCATATAGCGTATTTCATGTTAATCTTCAGTTTTAGGGTTCTTAGTGTTCATGCGTGTGAATTTTGATTTACACTGAAAATAAATGAAATTAAAGAATACCATCATAATCCTCGTCTAAAAATAAGCAAGTTTGATGTTTACATCATCCAAATTGGTTGAGAAACCAGAGAGTTAGAAATTCAAATTCTTCGAAGCTTGAGGTTGAAGATGAAGATGGTGGTGGTGCCATTTTCAAACATTCAGGGACAATTTTAATATATTTTTAATGCAAGGCGTACAAATAACGAATACATCTTTATAGCCCAGTTGGTAATGTGAGTTTGTGTGAAGCGCGTGCCCAAGGTCTGGGGTTCGAATCCCCCTCGCCCCAGACCTTTTGATTTTATTTTTTTTCATTCCTATACACTTGTTTAAACACATGGATTGAACTGGAGCCACTACTATGTCACCAAGCGCGCGTTGGTTGGTTGGTGTGTGTTTTGAGCAGTGACTTCAAGGGCGTGAGTTCAAGCCTTGGTGGAGACAAAACCTATTTTTTTACCACTTTTCTCATTTTATTTCTTCACAACTTTAACTATTTAATTCACTTATTAAATTAAATCATTTTCTTTTGATTTCTCACACACTTTTCATTTAATATATCTATTTTATGAATAACCAAAAAAATCATAAAAATATTATTTATTTGATACATTTTTATTAGGTTTAAAATGAAATATTTTTTTAAGTATTTTAAAATACTTTAAATATAGTTTTCATTTGATTTTCAAAATCTAATCTCTTGTAAATATTTTTGTGATAAAACCCTAATCATTTATGTCTTAATTAGTTATAGACTTTGTCTTTACCTTGATTAAGTTGACTTTTGTCAAAATCCAAAACTGTTTTCAATCTCTAAATTAAACAGACGATCAAGGTTTTCAAACAACAAAACCTTGCATCCTCCAGCAAATCATCTTCAACTGTTTTTCATAAACAGTAAATCAATCTCAATGGGCCTCTAATAGAGTGTAAGACCCAACACATTTTCTTTTTATAGTTTTCAAATCCTCTTTTAACAGAAAATTCCTCATCTGTTTTCAAAACTTTCTTCTCGGTATTGAAGGGCATTATTCCCGGTGAAACTCTTCATATACCTATGTGACCTAGTGTCCATCTTCACTTCTTCTGTTTTCAAAAACAATTCAACTGTTTTCAATCAAACTTTCAATCTGTTTTCAAAACAATTTCGAATCCATTTCACATGGGCCTCTCTTTGAGTCTAAGACCCAACCCCTTTTGTACATACATCTTTCAAAGGCCTTCACTTCATCTAGGTTAGGCTTTACAGTTTTCAATTTACAGCTTTCATTTAAATTCCAGTCAAATATAAACTGTACATACATTGTTTAGAACTCCGTTTGAGAAAAACCTTAGGATAAATAAACTGTATATATATTATAGGACTATGGCCTAGGATTGAGAATGTCTTCCCGGTGAAGGCTCTTTCCTAATTAGAATTCTTTAGTTCAACCTCAAGATGAATTATTCACGGTGAAACATCTTGAAAAAAGCCTTAGAACAAAAATAAGGCACATCCACCCATGAGGAATTATTCCCGGTGAAACCTCTTACCCATTTGCTTAGAGCCAAACTAAGTTCAAAACCAACATATCTTTCTCTTGTGCTATAACAAGGACCCTCGATGACCCTCGATTAGCCTCCTCTTCGGATTACAATACAAGGACCCACATGCTTCTTAAAAGCATATTCACAGCTTTCTCTTGAGCTTCTATACAAGGACCCATCAGGTTTCTTATAAACATAGGAACAGGTCTTTAGTCACCTTTTAGCCTACCCCGGTGAGATTCTTCTATTCTTCAAACCAGGCTTCAAATAAGCCAAGTATGTCTCAATCTCAGTGTTGAGTTCACATTTTGGAAAGAGAGACATGGACAGTCTCTGTCACCCATATCTTCAATCTCAGTAAGTCTTCTCCTTAGTAGAGTCAAGATTCCACATCTGGAATTTCCTCAGTCATGTCAGCCTTAATCTTGGGCTTTAAACAAGAAGTATAAATCAATCCTTTCATCCCTTTCATATCAATGGAGTGCCTCCAATCATTCCTTCATAATCCAAATCCCCTGGAAAGGGTTAGCTTCCAAATCAATCTTTCATAATCCAAAATTTCCTGGAAAGGGTCAGCCTCCAAAATCATTCCTTCATTTCATAAAATTCCCTGGAAAGGGTTAGCTTCCAAATCAATCTTTCATAATCCAAAATTCCTTGGAAAGGGTCAGCCTCCAAAATCATTCCTTCATTTCATAAAATTCCCTGGAAAGGGTTAGCTTCCAAATCAATCTTTCATAATCCAAAATTCCCTGGAAAGAGTTAGCTTCCAAAATCTTTCCTTCATGAGTCAAAATCCCCTGGAAAGGGTTAGCCTCCATCATCCATCATTCAAACCCTCAAAACTCCCTGGTAGAGTCAACCCTGGGTCAGTCCCAATCACTCAAACAAATTCCCTAGTAAGGTCAACCTTCAACTCTGGGCTTTCATTCATCAATCTCTGCTTAATAAAAGCAAATTCCTCAGTAGGGTCAACATTCAACCTCTGCACAACAGAGTAACCCTCCGTAGAGTTAGCCTCAACCTTGGGCTTTGTACAAGGCATATATTTTCCCTTTAAGTCAAAAGATCCCAAACTGGTAGATCTTCCCCTATTCAGAGTCAGCCACAACCTTGGGGTTTGTACAAGGCAGATAATAGAGTCTCCATAGTGAGTCCTTCCCCATTAAGATTAGCCACAACCTTGGGCTTTGTACAAGGCATATAAACATCATTTCCTGTGTCAAAAGATTCATAACCCTTGGGATCTTTTCCCCACTGAGTCTGCCACAACCTTGGGCTTTGTACAAAACAATGTCTCCTTAGATATAGTCAGCCACAATTATGGGCTTTGTACAGAACACCAAATAAATCTTTCAAATAAAACAAACACTCTCCAGCTAGAGTCAGCCACAGTTCTGGGCTTCATACAGATCACCAAATTTCTTCAGCCAAAGTCAATCCCCAGTGGAGTCATCTCCCAGGGTCAATCAAAACTCTTTTAAGCCTCAAGCTTGGGCCTCATACAAGCCATAAACATTCAGATCTTTCATACAGTAGATAGACATGATTTATCTCTACAAAGAGATATTTCTCCTATTTCACCACATTTAAAAATACAAACATTTTCATTTCAATTTCAAAATATTCTCCCATTTAGGATTTTGAAAGGCATGCTCTGAGGAACACACACCCAGACTTGTTTCCTTTCCCTAAACTGGTTGAGAATTTTTCTTTCATTCAAGAGACTGCGACTAGCATACTTGCACACACACAAGTAAGGTCCTTCTCTTATGAAACGAACCCCAGCTTTTCTGTCACTTCAAATGTTTGTGGTGGAATAGTAGAAATACCTCTCTGTAAAGATGACTTCATGTCTCTTTTCTGTAAACGGAGATTTAATTCAAGCTTCAACCTTGAGCTTCTAACAAGGCACCCAAAATCAATTCATTTCCCTAATTAGTTCCTCGAACTACAAAAAGCTCTGACTTCACTTAGAGATATGTAGGCATGAGATTCACAAGGAATCTCAGCGAGCTAATCAAAAACCAAAAACAGTCAATTTATCTGTCTTTCAATTCAATTCTTTCTCCTGACACAAAGGAGAAACTTTTCCAATTAAGCAGCAACACAAACACATAGACACATAGAAGGTTCCCGTAGAGTACTACGGATATGTAGGGTGCTTAAAACCTTCCCTATGTATAACCGACCTACCAGACTCCATAACATCTGATTAGGTGAAATCCCCACACCTAGAAAACTCTTAGGGTTTATTTGAGATCTTTTTCCCCTTCCTCCTCATAGGATAATTAAAAAGTTTGTGTGCTATCGTAGGAAGAACTGAATTAAAATTCATCCCACGAGGGCGCCTCTCTCCTTCCAAATTTCGCGTGAAGGGTCCGGCGTGCCGTCCTCCCAAGTGAAACAGGGAGGTAAAAAAACCACACCACATAATGCACACAAACAAACTCAAGTATAGGGGTTATGAAAAATAAAGAACATACCTCAAGGTCAATCATATCATGTATGTATGAGTATGATGTATATGATCAAATGGATAAGTATATAGACAAGTATCTCATGTATGTATGGTTAATCAACACATACACACACACATATAAATAAATAAATAAATATATATATATATATATATATATATATATATATAAAGAATTATTTGAAAATATTTGAGAAAAGACCCTTTAAAAGGTATAAAAATTACTAGTTTTAATTTAATTAAAAAAATGATCTAATAAATAATATTTTTGGGATTTTAAATTATATTCTAAAAATATATAATATAAATGAGAAGTTTGTAAAAAATTAGGCAAAAATAAATTAATTTGATAGGTTAAACAATTAGGTGAAGTTGTAAAGAAAATGATGAAAATTAGTGGTAAAAAATAAGCTTTTGTGGCCAAAGGGTCTTGAACCCAGACCCTATGCTTCACACGTAAAAAGAATAACCTTTGGGCCATGCGCCAGTGGTGACTAAACAATGCAATCAGTTTAAAAAATATCAAAACAAGTGAGTGAACACAAAAAAGAAAATAATTCAAAAGGTCTGTGGCGAGGGGGATTTGAACCCCAGGCCTAAGGCTCAAAGGTGACAATAAGGCGCGCGCTCTACCACTAGGGTGGCTATACATCCGTTTTATTAAAACACAAATCATTAAATATATTTTAAACAATGTTTTAAAAATCAGATTTCCATCTTCATCATCAACCTCAAGTTAGCCATGGAATTCAAATACAATTTTGTTCAAAACTCAACCAATCACAAGACTTTAAACATGAAACTTGTGTAGATTTTTATCACGAGTTCAAATATGTATATTCATCAATTTACTTCAACTGTGGTTCATGAATTGTCTAGAAAACACTATGAGTCCTAATATTTCAAAATCAAATGAAATGATATTCATCAATGATAAATGGAAGGTGATTTAGGGCTATCGATCCTTACATCCTAACAAACATAATAGAATCGATAATTTTCAAAAAGGATGCTCAAATGATAGAGTTCAAAAGTGCATAAATCTTACCAATTGGAGAAGGACTAATGCCTCTTGTATCACTTACAAAAGTGATGTGATGATTTGAAAAGCTTCATGGGACCTTCCTGAAGCTAATGGAATTATTGGTTTGCTTTGAGAGTGCCTAAATTACTCTGCTCGATTCAAGTTGCAAGTGCTTAAAGTTGAAAATGAAGAATGTGGTAAGAGCTATTACAGATGCCAAGTGAGGGTTTGGATAGCTTCTATGTGGTGTATGAAAGGTGTTTGAATGCTTAGGTTGCACAAAACATGGCTAGAATTCAAGATTCTCAAGTTTGTGCAAGTGGAGAAAAATGAAGTTTTGAATGAGGGGGTGACTTGGAGATTTCTGGTGTGCTTGATTTCGGAGGCAAGGGCCTCTATTTGTAGGTAAGATTTGTGAGTTTTGGGAGAAAAATCATACAAATGGTTGTCTCTAACTCAAGTTGACTTTGTTTGCTTCATGGTGAAGTAAACTTGGAAGTTATGGTTCCAATGGCTTTGGCATGCTTTGTACAAGACAATAGGGAAGCTCTTCTGAGTTTTAGGAGGTTGCTTGTTGGTTTTGTGAAGCTTTGTGATCAGAACCAACAAGGTATGGGCTCAAGATTAAAGTTGTTGTGATTAAAGCTTCTTTACTAGAATGAAAGTCATGGCTTTATGCTTGAAATGGAAAGGATCAATAGATAATGATCAAATCAATTGGGCAATGATTCATAAACTTGTGTAATCTTTTGATTAGAGGAGGGTTTGCAAGAAGAGGACCTAAAAAGAAGGATTTGGTAGGTTTTCAAGGTTTTGGCTCCAAGAACATTTCATGAAGATGACCTATTGTTCAAGTTTGAAAGGCCAATTTCATCTCTTCGAATCTCTTAGCTTACACATGCTATGAATAAGTTCTTGTACTTTTTGGAAAGTCCAAACTATCCTCTACAACTTTCATGTTTGGAGTTTTTCTAAACTCAAAAGGGATCATTATTGAAAATGGCCTCAAAGTCAAGCAATATTTAGGATCAAAACTGCCTTGTAGATTTCACTAAGTGTTTTCAATTGAGACATCAACTTCATGGCTTCATAACTCAAAATTCTTCCACCTTTTGGGAATTCATCCTCAAGGACAAAAATTTTGTATGGAGTTTGCTCTTTAATTTTATCTTTGGAGCATGAAAAATGGTGACTTGGTGAAAAATTTACAAGCTTCCAAAGTTGAGTACTTGGTCATGCAAAATCTCCATAACTTAAAATTCCATAAACCCTAATTTTGACTTTTGGAACTTTTGATTGATTTTCTTGATTTAACTTTATCAAATGACTTCAATAATCATATTTTCATGATCCTTGACCTTAGAAGTCCATAGTTGACCAAAAAGCCAAAAGCCAAAGTTGATCATTACATAGTTAACTTTTGCCAGTTGAATTGTAAACTTTCCTATATCAATTTAATTAAGCTCTTCTAGCCAAATGAATGATATGAGTGGGATATAATGAAGTAATTGAGATCCTTGAATCATGTTTTGAGCCATAAGACTATGCTTTGACTAAAAGTCAACTTCCCAAAGAATTAGGTGCAAACCTTAATTGGTGTACTTGATGAATTTGAAAGTCGATGATCTTGATTTGAAGCATTCTTGAGATTGAATACTGATGAGGGTAAATACTTGAGCATATGAGAAGCTTGAGTCTCTTTGACAGTCTTAAAACCCTAATTGTATGAGCTTTCTTTTTTATCAATCACTTGTCTTGTGGAACAAGCAAACACTTTTTTTTTTGTATTTTTGAGGTTAGCAAATGATGCATGAATGATTTTGTATGAGATGAATGATGATGATGATGATGATCACACTCTTTTAGATTCAATGCAAATGAAGTGGGATCTTATGGTCAAAAATTAGGGTATGATAGGTAGCATTGAAAGAATATTTAAATTTGTGTCACTCCCTGCTGGCCATATTCCCCTCCTTATAAGTCGAAGTTGCACTTCATCCTTTATCCAATCTGTGTGCAATCATTCTTAGAACAAATACATTATGAATAGGCAAACTGAAGGAAAATACGCTAAGGGCTTTCAAAACTTACCAAAGATAACTTTGCTATCTTCCTAGGAACGAGTCTCTATTAGAAATTGAATGTCAATGAGGCACAGCTAGCATTTCCAATCTATCTGATATGTGGGGGTACCTCCTCCAAAGTAACCCAGATCATTCATGAATCTCATTAGCCATTTCTTTTGTTACAAATCTCCTGCAGTGAGGTCCTCCTCTTTATATACATACACAAGTGACTCTGAGTCTAGTACTTGGGGAACAAATCATCGCATCTTCCCTCCACTTCGTCTCTAATAACGCAAACTGTAGCATGAGCTTCCAGACGAATATGGGTGACCATAAAGAACTAACCTTCAAAAGGATGCAGCTCAGGAAGAGACCCTAAGTCACGCATCATCGGCTATAAATAAATTAACCTTTGATATGTGTTCAAGTCGCAGGGCCATAGTGACATCAAAAGAGATTAAAGAAATATGTCACATAAGACTTTCCTTTCATATATTCACACCAATATTAATAGACCTTCACATATGTCTAGCTTGCAGGATGAAGTTGTGAAGGAGCCATTATCAACTGCTTCAGAACTCATGTCTCAAAGGAAGTGAAAGGTAGGTAAAGACACTAAATTGAGAATGTGCATTCGTTAAAGGGAATGTCATAATCACCATACTTAGTGCATATCCTTTCCTCCTCAGTAGGAGTTAAGGCGTCCCAATCAGATAATGGGCCAACTTCAAGGAAGGTTCCATCGAGACTTCCATTTCTGGAAAAAAACAGAAATGGTGGAAGAGTAGATAAAATCCATCCAAGAAGATGGATCATTCTTCTGGGATTTTTACCTATAATGCACTAACTTTTCAAATGTAGGGAAGTGAACTGTCAAAAAAAGGTAGATGACTGCTAAATAGAGAAAATAACTCAAAGACAAGCAACATTGTCTCTTCAAGAACTATAATCTAGCATGCAAAAAGGAGTGGACTCTATCAAACATGTGAAATCAATCGCATGCAACACTCGAGTGTTTTAGCTCCCAAGAGTCGTAACGATGACAATTGCGAAAAGACGTTTGAAGTATGGAGCATTAAATGCGCGAATTCCCAAGAAATTAAAACTTTTCTCTTCTAAAAGTGAACAAGAGGGTGGTCGGCATCTGAGGCTAAATGCGACAAATTCTCGCCCCGCTACAGATAAGCAAGGGCTTGGGGGCAACTGTTCTGGGCCGACCATATGGACCTCGACCAACCATCATGAAGAAGCCACGATCCATCCAGAATCTTCTCAACACACGAGGACTCTCCTCCTGATAATCACAAAGGATCTCAATTGCATTCACATCCAATGATTCTCCGCAATTTACTACTAACAAATAATGAGTTTGTTATTCTCTCTCTAGTATATAGAGAGAAGACGTCAAATTCAGGTGACTAGTATCAAACACAATTTCAATTCACTCTTTTTCCTCACATACTGATTTGAACGTTAGAGTGTTAACATTGCAGGTTATCCCAATCTCTACCGTACTGGAAGCTCAGATTCACCATCACCTCGAATCCTGACTCCATTTATGGTTCTAGAACGGAACAACATGTAAACCTAATTTTTTAAACTAAATTTTAAAAATAAAATCTAATTCTCTTTACATTATAATATCTTTAAATTTGCAATATTAAATTTGAAAAAGACAAAATTAGTTATCATATTTTAAATTTAAAATACTAAATTATTATTTCACATAATTAAAATACTAAGTTGTCCCTTTCATTAAATTTTAAAGATCAACATATTCTAAAATATTGATAACTTACCATACACGTAAGTCTTGGTCAAGACAAGAAATGAATCACTATCACTTCAAGTAAAGAAGAACATGTGATCGATGTGGATTTAGTACTTTCTTCTATATAACCTTTTCATTTTCTTAATGCACTACCCTTTATTTTATTTCTAATGCTTTTGCACTCACTTACTATTTCTCATGAAGTGGGAACATAACAAAGTTTGCAAGTTGTCTCTTCAAAACCTATTTTTATAAAAGCAAAAAGTTGTGAAGTTATATCCACTGTCCCCATTACTATATATTTCCCTTGTCATCTTTAGTCTCAACATTGCTTTTATTGTTTGTTTGCATGTGACAAGAAAATAATTAACATTAATCCAAACCAACTAAGCAAGCTAGTGAGTTTCTCAATTATAAATATTCAATTCTCATCATCACTCACAAGGGTCTTTCATCTATAGTCTTACCAAGTTTTGAGGTTACAAATTCTTTCAAGCAAGAAAATTCTTCTTTTGACATGGACATATACGAGCCATTCCAGCAAGTTAGCATGTGGGGTGATAACTTTAAAGTTGAAGGTGGTTTGAATTCAATTGCTTCTTCACCAATGTTAATGGTGAACACTAGTACCATAGAGAACAAGGTGAGTAAAGTTAGCATCATTTAAGCTTGAGACTAGATTGAATAACAATCTTATGAAAATTTGAACTTTGTAGAGTGAATATGTTCCTCATGAACCAAGAGAGCCTTCTGGAGCTGATCAAGAGACTACAGATCATAAGGTAAGTGAATTTCGTCTAGACATGAATTGTGACCAGAGTCGTTTTTAAGGGCGTGTAAAGTGGAGTACCGCATAAAGTCTAAAATTTATTACAGTTAAACTTTATATGACTCCATAAAATATTTGTCACAGTTAAATTATAGTTAGATAGATACTCTGTTTAACTGTGACTAATATACCCAGGGCCTCCAAAGTATTGAGACGGCTCTGATTATGACATACTGATTTTTGTTCAATTTTTTTTTTGGTAAGAAAGATGTAACACAAAACATGAATGATTTTGAGATGTTTGTTTGTTTCTGACATTATGTGTAGGTGCTAAGACGGCTCGCTCAGAATCGAGAGGCTGCTAGGAAAAGTCGATTGCGCAAAAAGGTACTATAAATTTACTTCTAGGACAGTATATATAGATGAAAGTAGTTGTAACTTGTAACTGATTAATAAAGATATTTGTAGGCTTATGTTCAACAATTAGAAACAAGCAGATTGAAGCTCATGCAACTAGAGTTGGAGATTGGAAGAGCAAGAAAGCAGGTGAATCAAAACTATAAATAAATTTATCATCTTAACTTATGCTTTGAAATGTGATTTTATTTGTTATTTATAAGCATATGCTAAAATTTCAACTCTAGTTGCAGGGTATGTGCACTGGAAACTCATTAGATACAAGTTTTATGGGATCATCTGAAACAATAAATCCAGGTATGTGATTCTTGATATCAATTTCAAGCTTCCTTAATTTTGTTTATTTTTGTTACACTTTTTAAGTGGTGATTGTTTTGAGTAAAGCAGGAATTGTCGCGTTTGAAATCGAATATGGAAATTGGGTGGACGAGAGTCATAGGCGTAACAATGAGCTCAGAAGTGTGTTTCAAGCTAACGCGCCCGAAGTGCAGCTCAGTCAAGCTGTTCGGAGTGTCTTGGATCATTACGCGGATCTTTTTCGAATGAAAGCAGACGCTGCGAAGGCTGATGTCCTTTATTTAATCTCGGGCGTATGGAAAGCATCGGCCGAACGCCTTTTCTTATGGATCGGAGGATCACGCCCATCACAGCTTCTAAATGTACTAATCTGATTGTACTAAAGACTTAGATTAAAAAATCGATTATTAAACTTTTTCTTCATCTTCTTTCTACAGATAATCGTGCCACAGCTCGAGCTATTGACCGATCCACAAATGGCTGGCATAAAAAAGCTTTGCCTGTGTTCTCAGCAAGCTGAAGATGCTCTTTCGCAAGGACTCGATAAACTCCAGCAGAGTCTTGTACAAGATATGTCAGTTGATCCATTCAGTGCAGTAAATCATGGAATGCAAATGGCTTTAGCTATAGGAAAATTTGAAGCGCTAGAAGGTTTCGTAATCCAGGCAGATCACCTTAGGCAGCAAACTTTGATACACATGTCGCGAATTCTGACCACTCACCAAGCTGCTAGAGGCTTGATTGCTCTCGGGGAATACTTTCATCGTCTTCAAACTCTTTGTTCTATTTGGACTTCTCGTCCTCGCAACTCCATGATATCGCCGAAGATTAGTCCTTAGAGGAAGTGTTCAGGAATATAATCTGCTATGTGGTTTGTAGAACAGTTTTTCGAGTTTTGAATGAATATATGATATGTCTATAGATAAAACTTAATGCTATGTAGCAAGTAACAAGAGGGGGAAAAAAACTATGTGATTTGGTGCTATTTAGTTTAGAGTATGCTTGTACATATTATATATTGAATTGAAAGGGATTTCATCTATGTTTTAGGTGTCTTTTGAAACATAGATGTTAACGATCCATTATTATACATTTTGACTTATTTGAAAATTTGAGTTCAATATTGTGAATGAAGAGGGAAATAAATCATTTCAAATTTTGAGTTTTATATGACAAATTATTGGTTGATTGTTTTTATAAAAAGTACACAAATAAACTTGACATCAAAGTCTATAAATTGAAAAATGCAAAATTGTAAATTTGAAACAAAACTCCATTGGTGTACTGAAATAGTCTATTGTCGCCACCACAATATTGCCATTATCATTCTTCTCAAGATGGTTTGTTGCATTCTTTTGTAGCTTTCTCTTGCCGCAACACCCAAGGTAACAACTCTTTGGTGTTTTTGACTAAGATTGTCAGCATCAAGAGATCTTGCATAAGATCATAAGAGAATAACAAAATCATAAAACACAATATCGAAATTAAGACCTTAAAAACATATATAATTAATTTTATAATATGAAAAGAGAAGGTAAAAACTATAATATGATAAGAGACATCATCAAAATATACTAAAACAGATAATGATATTATATATTTAAAGTAGTTTTTTACATTTACTAACTACGACTGAGGTGTCTATTTTCTAAATTTTAAATTTTAAGAATGCACATTAGGTTCTCTCAAAATTCTTGATAAAAATGAGTTTCTAGGTTCTAGATGATTGTTTAGAGATTGATCAATTATGTCACTTGATTGATTCATTCCTTCACTTTCTCTAGGTTTCTCGTTCTTCAACAAAAAGACACAAAAATGATTCAAGAGATGTGATTCCTCACACTTTTTTCGAGATCTTCTCTCATGAGTGACACATACTCTCTCTCTCTCTCTCTCTCTCTCTCTCTCTCTCTCTCTCTCTCTCTCTCTTCAACAAAAAGACACAACAATGATTCAAGAGATGTGATTCCTCACACTTTTTTCAAGATCTTCTCTCATGAGTGACACATACACTCTCTCTCTCTCTCTCTCTCTCTCTCTCTCTCTCTCTCATTTACAAAAAATACAGATGAATACTTATGAAAGAGGATAGACACGCTCTCTCAAGATTGTTACAAATAAAAGAAACAATCAACCTGAATCAAAGATTGGAAATAAGTGAAAGAGGTCATGATTCAAGTCATGTGTACCTCATGATTTGAATCAAAAGGAGCTGTAATTCGACTCACACTCTACTTTGATTCGACTCAAATGAGACAGAGTCAAATCTCAACTTTTATGAGACTTCCTGATTCGAGTCACACTTATGTATGATTTGAATCATATGTCCTTACAGCCTTGATTTATTATAACTTGTGATTCAAGCAATACTCAATATATTAATACCCAACCAATTTCTAGGCTAAAAAAGGTGACAAAAACATGAATACAATAACTTAACTAATGAATAAAGAAGTTTCTCAAATGTACAAAGACTAAATATATATATATATATAAACAAAGCGAACGAATAGGAGTATAATTTATTATTCCAAATGAATTACAACAACAATGTAAATAAATTCATATAGTGGAGAAAGTACAAACACACGATAAATCAAATAATGCATTATACATGCAAATAGACAAACAATAAAAACTAAAATGATGCCAACGATGATTGTAATTTCACTATTGGCCCTTGTAGAATTCGATCGTAGGTTAGAAGAAAAATTCCCGCATCTCCTATAAGTAGACCATCAATCACACCTCAATTAATCGGGGCGAGTATCCATACCAAAATCAGAGAGGAACGAGGTTTTGGCTTTAGAATATACGCAATCGTCAGCAAGCTACGTCTTCAACGAGGCCGACTGTCCTATGTTGCTCTTCGGTTACGAAGACCCATAGACATCGGAAGAAGACCATCGCCTTGTTGGATCGATGAAGATCAAGCCAGCTACACTGACGCTCCAGTTAACTAAAGAAGATAGGATATAAAATAGGACACTGTATCCTTACCTTTGCTACTATTACTTAGATACTCTATAAAGTTGTTGCATAGTTTTTATAATTGATATATTAATTGTTAAATGTTGCTACTACAAAGAATGTTGTGTGTTCCATGCAGGAAAGTGTGACTCTTTCTTTGAAGACATAATTCACGTTTAAGGAGCACTCTTCTTAATGTAGTTGGCGCACCCCCTCATATCTATCCATTCTAAGTGTGTTATATGGTGGGGCCCAAAGACATCCACCTTGATCCGAGTTATTCCTTGAGGGTAGGATGATGATCCTAATCTTGGTTAGGGAATGGTCCTCTATGATATGGAGAACATCACAATGATATGACCACACCTTGTCGGGTCTAGACCCCACCTCGAGGAAAACAAACACACATTGATTCAGTGAATGCTAACCACAACAAACAAATACACATTGGATCAGTAAACGCTCATTATAGCGAGCAAACACAATAACCAAACATGATGGCTAACAATATCTAATGCGCTAAACCGCGAATTACAAGAGATTTTTATCAAGCAAGTTCAAAAGGAACTTCAAAGTACTTCAACATAGCGAAGCACCTCTTTTCCTCCTGAAGAAAACCCACAAGGGTTCTCACACCCAAAGCAGGTGCAGTGGTGCCAACTTAAAGCCCACCGATGCATGTCAGTGTTGCCCCTAGAGCAGACAAATGTTACATTGCAGGGCTCACAAACAAAATTTGGTGCTACAATAACTTGCAAACAACTAGAAATGAAACACAACAATACTATAGTGAAGCCAAATACAGGTTTCAAAGTTAAATAATGCATGACTCACTGAGGTGAAATACTTTATTAATATATATTTCAATTACATTCAAGGCATGATGGCCTAGAAAATATTAGAGGCATACGAAAAAGCAATAGAAAGAAAAATAAGAGAAATCAAGTTGCAGCGCCCATAACTGAAGTGCTCGGATTCCCCTTTGGGGTCCCCTCGGGAGCATCAATGAAGGGGTCAAATGCTAACATACATTAAATAGCAACACAATAGTAGAAAACATAAATACTTCATTGATTGAAATTGAACTTGCAAAAACATAATAGAAAAATTACAGAATTAAAAACAGAACCTAAAACTAGAAGATAAACTAAACTAAACTAAGATGATTATGGGTTAATTTGTTTTGGTAAATAGAAGTTAAGACGTAAGCTGCCCAAAAATCTAAGTGTCTCTCACTTACCCATCCAAGTGTCTCTCTCATTGGAAGGTTTGCCATGTGCCCAAAAATCTACAGTGCCAACGGCGACAAGAGAGAACAAAGAAGATGCCTGATATATGTTGTAATTGACCTCAGCGAGGAACTCCGTCTTCTCTGCCTCAGATAAGTTTTGGAGGAAGGACATGTCCTCCGCTGATACGACAATAGTAGCTGCCTTAGGAGTACGGGAAAGCCAAGATGGAAGAATGGATGGCATCCGCATAAAGGGGGTTACCTCTCCCGAAGTAGCCTCCATGTTCAAACGGGCCCATTTGGGAGAGCCCTCTTCTAGGGGAATATTGATTGGGATCCTGGCTCCTCTTTGCTGAGATTGGGGATAAGGCATATCCTCCACAATCAGAATGATTGTAGCGTTATAAGTTGGTTGACACTAGGGGTAGCAGTAGGGGTCTCGATGGATGAGAGGGAAGTATTGGTAGGAGCAGGAGCAATGATCTTAGGAGTAGTCACTACAAACTAGCTAGTAGGGCCATTCTTTATACCTTAGGCATTATAATGATCGTAGAACATCTTTAACTTGTCCATGCTCTCTGAAACATACAATCACACATATAGAAAAAAGCAATAGGACTTCGTCTTCACCAAAAATCTCTTTCCTCTCCTCACGGATGACCGCACTCAAGATAGCATAAGTGTCAGTCTGTTTCTTCCTCACCTCAAAAGAAGGCACCTTACCATGGACAAACCCTTCTTTATAACCAAGCTCTTGAAACCATGAATGCAGGTTTTCCTTCATCGTTGCCTCTTCGGAGGAAAGAAGACGTGGTTTGACGCAATAGAAATAGATGTCGTGGTGGAAATGAGACAAGGACCAATACTTCAAGAACATGCCTTTACACAAGCAATAAAAGCCTAAAAAAAATTGCCCTAATTCCGGGTGAAGTGGTCATACAAGGGTATAACTTTATGGCCCACGCGATCATGAGCAACGGGAGGGATATGAGAATCAGGGGATACCCTCATTCCTACAACAGAAGAAGTATCACTGTTAGAGTTACTTATTAGGTAACAATATTGTCACTCATCCTGACTAGTAAACAAGAAATGCTGAAGAAAAAGTGTGAGTTAAGGATGATATATGATTATAGGAAAGTGAAGAAGCAAAGTAAATAAAGG
Organism: Vicia villosa; assembly: GCF_029867415.1. NCBI lineage: Eukaryota > Viridiplantae > Streptophyta > Magnoliopsida > Fabales > Fabaceae > Vicia > Vicia villosa. The sequence goes on from NC_081182.1 coordinate 80,374,731, forward strand.
AAGGTAGAAATTTTGATCAAAAAGCTACAATCGGTGATGAAGCCTTTCTGGAAGGAAGAAGAGAAAATATTCGTTCATAAAAGTGAGTTTGAATAAACTTGAATGCCAGGAGTGTGAAAAGTTTTCCAGCGATCAACTTCCCCTATTTATAACCAGAGGAAAGGGAACAATCTAAGGTGGTGATGGCAGGGAATATGGAATCAACGACTGAATTTCTATCTAGGGATACACCCAAACTCAAGTGTACTCAAGTGCACTCTAAGTTGCGTCATACCCTAACTTGTCGCGTCAACCTACATGTTAGAAGAAAGCAGTGAAATGTTTCAATGATGGAAATAGATTTAATGCGCTTGTTTCCCACTACTTTCCCATCAGACTCCCAGCATTCAGTTCTGGCTCACATCGGACAACATCCTTGGTGGCAGGCCAAAATCACTAAAGGCTTCCCTGACTCCTTCAATGGCTGGCAAAGCCTTGGAGGTAATTATTCTGAACGAGCCAAATGCCAAAATAAATAAGGCCCAATTCACTTCAAATTCACTCGATTTGATCCAAAGTATAAAATCAATTCGCACGAAAAGCAAGATACATTCTCTAATCTCCACTTTTCACTATACTCATCTTGAATATTTAATTCACTTGAGCGTTGGAGTGCTGACCTTGCAGGTTCACCCCCGTACCACCGTATCAGAAATCAACATCATTGACTCAAGATATTCAGTTCACCAACTACATCCAATTCTGATTTCAAGACAAAACAAAATCAACTCACTCGAAATCAAAATATTTATCGGTGCATTACCAAAGACATCTAAATCAATGTTAAATGATATCAATTACTTGACTTAAATCCAACTGTTAAGATCAATAATTACTTGACATAGTTGATGTAGAGAATATCTTTTCTAAAACCAAACCCTAAAAAACCTAAATGTATGTGAGCTATTTTGGAAGAAGCGTATGGGCATAACGGTCATACTTACTGTGCCGAAAAAGAATCCACAAATTTCCCGGGGAAAATAGAAAAATCCCTACTATCATTCATCAAAAAATGACAAAAATATAATCAAAATTTCCTCTTGAAGAAAAACCTACAAAAATAAATAAAATAAAAATCCAAAAAATAAAAGATTCCGTCAGATTCATGTTTGTTTGGTTATCACTGAAGGCCAAAAATATCTCTTCTCTTCGATTCACATCAATTTCAGAGCTTCGAAAATCAGAGTCAAAATATGAGCAATTTGAGAACCCTATGCAAACCTCACACAGTGTTCTCCTTTATCAACTGCAGACACCAATTTCGATTCAGAGCTTCGTTTTGGAACCCTAATTGCAAACCCCTTTTGCAATCACCTTGGTTGTATTCCACATGGCTTGTTTCTTCGGGTTCAAGCAGACCCATGCCACGGTTTCGGCTTAATCAGAAGAGAACTGTGGCGAAAGCAACCAATTGGGATCAACAAAGGACCCCGTATGAAACTCTTGGTAAAGTTTGCTCCTTTTTTGAAAAATTGGTAATTTTCTCAGAAATTCGCTAGTATGATTGTAATTTATCTGTTCATGGTTTAGAGACTTGCTATTTGAATGATGGGTCAAGCTGAAAATAAGAAATGAATGTGTTTGGGTTTCTCACTGAATGATGTGTTGCTAGGAAATTTTTGGGATAATTGTTTTGTTTTGAATGTTGTTCAATTTGTATGCTGGAATAACAGAATTGGAAGGAGATGCTGACGACGAGAAGATAAAGATTGCTTATAGACGTTTGGCCAAATTTTATCATCCAGATGGTATGTATATTAATCTCAGCTACTTGTTTTATTTTTAGTGTCTTATGAAGTTATGAATGTTATTTTTCAAATTCTGATTGTGATTGCCTCATTCCACATTTGACTATGATCTTAAGCCAATCATATCTAGCAGAGATATTGTGTTTTATTCATATAAGATGAAGCTAAGCAGCTGCAACTGCTTCGCGGTTTGCATTTTGTTTTGAATGTTAGTCTGCTAGAACATGTAAGATCTTTTGTTTTTCTACATTAGTGTGTTCCTACAAAAGAAGTTTTGGCGTGCAATTGTTTCTCCAACCGTGTGCCATACAACTTAGTGCGTATTTGGACAGAACAATTTCAAAGTGGTGCAACGGAATGTTGTAAGTTGTAGTCAGAGTTATTAATCCCGGATAGCGTAGCGGAGCGGAGCGGGCGACTCCCAAAAGTGGGAATAGCGGGATCCCGGATAGCGGAATAACTTTTTGTATACTAATAATTATATAATAACCTATAAAACATGTCATTTAATACTAAACTAATTTCACAACACTCATAAAATATTTGTAAAATCTAATGTCAAACAAAGAACAATGCTTAATCATTCAAAACATAAAGATTCAAATTCAAACTTAGTACTATGATATGAAAATTCAAGCAAAGATAGAAATCATGTAGCATCATCAAAATATTCCTCAACATCTTCATCTTCTTCAACATCTTCCTCCAATTCCTCATCTTCAACATCTTCTTCAACCTTTTCTACCACCACTTGTTGTGCAATTGTTGCTCTTGATGGCCTTGTTGCTTGTCGTCGTGCCATTGTCCTCCTAGTGTAGATTAAAGGCTCATTAGCCCCACTAGCATCGTCAAATTAATACTTCAAATTATTGTATTTTAGAGCGTAAATGAAGGAACGGTGGCTGAGTTTGGTCTAGGGCACGAGCTCGCAGAAACAAATGAAGAGAAGAAAAAAACATTTTCTTGTTTTAAAAATTTTAAAATGAGGGGTAATTTGGTAATTTTTCCCAGAAAAAAGTTTTTTAAAAAATAATGGATCGGAGCCGCTCTGCTCGGGAACGACCCGGGAACGCGGCTGTAGTGGGCGCTTTACCATCTCCGCCACTCTGCATCTCGTGCGGGTGAGGGCCGCGCCGCTATAGTGGCCGTCTCGGCCGGGAATGACATCTCTGGTTGTAGTTATTGAGAAGTTAACTCTTGGAGCTTGGAACCATCATGCATTCTGTACATTCCACCGCATTTCAAAACATACCATTAGCTGTGATATGGTTCTTCTGTGATAGTGTCTTTTATTCAAAGATGAATATAGACTCTCAATACGTAATAATTTTTATTTTACTTCGTTCTTAAAGTCTATGATGGAAGAGGGACACTCGAGGAAGGTGAAACAGCGGAAGCTAGGTTCATCAAGATTCAAGCTGCTTATGAGTTGCTTATAGATGCAGAGAGACGAAAACAATATGACATGGATAATCGGGTCAACCCTATGAAGGTATTATTTTATTTGTGGTTATCAGCGGTTGATTATGTACTTCTTTATCAAATTACATAGGAACTTAGCATTCTATTTTGCAAATTTATTGTTACATTTCCCCCGAGTTCGGAACTTGTTATATGAGATTTCATGTGTGAATCATAATATGCTGTGATTATTACTAGTATCAACTATGAAGCCTGAGTAACCAAAGTAATGGAAATACCTTCAAGCATTGTTTTCTTCTCGTTATAATCAGATTAGACCTTTTTTTTCTTTCTTATTTTAGATTGACGTGTTATGTCCTGCAGGCATCTCAAGCATGGATGGAGTGGCTTATGAAAAAACGAAAAGCTTTTAGTCAACGGGGTGATATGGCAATTGCTGCTTGGGCCGAGCAGCAACAGCGTGAGTTGAATGTTCGCGTACGTCAACTTTCTCGCTCAAAGGTATTGTGGATTGCTTGAATATGTCTTCAACCTACAGAGTCTTAAATGATAGTATCAACCTGGTTTTCTTCATACAAATACAGTTATTTATATTAAGTTGTTGATACATATTAGTTTCCACTTCCATTTCTGCGTGAATTCAAAGAATGCAAAGTTCCATTTTTTTTCTTCCCTGCATCTGATTAGAAGTATTTTGTGAAATCTCAGATCGATGCAGATGAAGCAAGGAAGATTTTAGCAAGAGAAAAGAAGGCTTTAGCTGAACATTACAGCAGTACCCTTAAAAGGCACACACTTGTACTGAAGAAAAGAGATCTAATGCGCAAAAAGGCTGATGGAGAAATGAAGAAGACTATAAGTCAGCTCTTAGCCGCAGAAGGTCTTGAGCTTGAAGATAGTGATGAGGAATTATAGTGAACATGGGACTGGTTTCTACTTACCAGTTGTTAATATGTAATCCATTACATAATGTCTCCCTCCATGGATCTGATTATTCTTTAATTATTAATATACAGAAAGTATATATGCATATATTTTGTTACTTTCATACTAAATTAAATGAGAATTTATCTTTTCAGTGAGGGTCATTTGGATTGAGAAACTGAAATAGTTAATAATTTTAATTTAGTTCTAATTTCACAAGTTATTTAAAAATTCAAATAACATTAATTATTATTTTATCAACTTATCTTCACCAAATTCGTCGTGTTCTTTCTCACTCTCCTACCATTTATATACAGTACTGTTAGAATATTAATGAGTGGAATGGGAAATGAAAAATTCATTCATTGGACAATTATGACATCTTTTGAAACTTTTTATGTAGAGGTATTCTTTTTGACATAAAGCATTTTGATACTCCATTTGGTATTGGTATTAGTTTTTTTACACTAGAAATTTTATTTTTCAAAAGTAAAATTTAAATTTGAATTAATAATTGGGAATTACTTTTTATCCGGTCCATTTTGTCCATAAGGTGAGGGTTAACACAAAAACGTTATCAAATTCATATTAATTATTAACCATTGGATAAGGCATCGAGGGATAGCTGCAGAAAGAGACAGTAGGTGATCCATTTTCTTTGGAGATATATTTTCAAACACATACAATACACAAAAAGATGTTGCAAGGAAGACATATCTCGTTTATGTCACAACCTAATTCAAAAATGCATCCAAAAATGTATTTCCGTAATTTAAAGACATTTGTGACTTTTCAAAGTGGTAAACTAGTAATCCGGGGTAATCCACTTCATAATTTTCAGTTGTTAGCAATACTAGCCTCCTCACTAGTCTTATTTAAAACTCTGCATCATAACATCATACAAATAATAATGATATAGGTGAATTGATAAAAACATGCAATTTGATTGTTGTATAAAACTATATAAAAAAATAAATAAATAATAGTATGCTTTGTTTGGCAGCTAGTCAGTGAACATTTTCTGTTTTGAGCCTCCAGTATATACCACATATGGGCCTGTTTCTGGCTCTAATGTAGGCCCATTCAAGCCCAGCCCGTTGGCACACCAAATAAAAAAAATGGAAAATCCGTACCAAAAAGATGAACCTGACGTGAATCGAACACGCAACCTTCTGATCTGGAGTCAGACGCGCTACCATTGCGCCACAGATCCAATTGATGATGATATCGCCAAGAATAGCAAGACAAATCTCACGAAGATTGCACTTTTTCATCCCTTGAAAGGCTATTGTTTCATACACTCTCTGAAAACCTACTCAAAGTGAGTAGTTATCAACGCTCTTCTATGTTCAAAGTGATTCTATAATTTCTATTCCATTGAATTTGATTATCTAACTTAGGTTTTAGAGAAATTGTAGTGACCCAAAATTGCAACAAGAAGAAGAAACCAAAGGTGAGATCCAAAGTCTTTCAATAGATTCACCTAGTGGAATCCGCAATGTAAGTGGAATGTCTTTCCAACAACATTAGCAGACTCACAATTGTCTTGTAGAACGGTAATCTTCTCGGTGCTAGTGACAACAACACTTGCTCCTTGCAAATTAAGTGTTCGTTTCCAACAAAAGCATTCATTAGCCTTGTTTAGAAGAATGCTTGAATCTTATTCTTCCAAGAGCATTGTAGTCAGATATTGCACCAGCAGGATAAAACATCCCGCTTGGGCCAATGAACCTCTAATTAAACATAAATTAATTTATTGATTTATCAACTTTTTTAAAATCAACTTAGTTCAAAATTAATTATAGAGTATAAAAAAACACCGTCCGTTTCTTATAATTAAATTGTCTTGTGGTGGCGCAGATATTTAGGCGGCGATGCTTTGCAGCAGTCTTTTACTCTGTAGTGGTTGTACTATGGTACAAAGTTTTGTTTTCTACCACATTGATTTTATCCCTTACTATTGATTCAAATTATCTTCATCATGTTAGCTAGTGTCACATATGCCCTAAGTTTGTGAATGTATACTCTTTGTGACTTTCATTGCATCCAGCTCTCTACATTGAGTTGAGGTTAAGATGTTGCTCCAATATTATTGTGTCAGGCCTCATCAGAAGTCATCTCTACACAAGTAACAAACGCATAAAAGGTAACAAACAAGAGCACCTATTATGCTCTTTGCTCTTTATAATCTACTTAGAAACGGTAAATTGCACTAAGTTAAACTAGTAAATATCTATCATTTAAGAAAAGTCTACCATTTAGACAATTCTTAGACCATCCACATCAGCAAATGCTCCCTCAATTTTCCACGTCACTTTTCTCAATTTTGTGCTCTGCCTTCATTATGCTACGACAGTTACAATTCTCACGTACGTTGCAGTTACTAAGTATCCTCTTTCTCTTCCAAAACCTTCCTCTTATTATTCCAAAACGGTTTCGAAATCCTTTTTCCTTTCACACTCAGAACGAATCTCCTTCCTCTCTCTCTCCGAGCCAAAACGGCAACGCCTCCACTCTTCTTCTCCGACGAACTGCTCTGATTCATCCCCTCTGATAGTCTTCCGCATCCGTTCATCGGTTTGGTTATGTTGCTGAGGTGTTTTGTTCGCGTTTGAACCTGTGGTGTTTGGTTTTGAATGTTTGATGATGAATGTTGATTTGAAACAGCTCTGAATTGCCAAAGCTAGGTGAGATCTTTCCTGAGTTTATGTTATTTTCTCTTTAATCTCTCTTCTTCTCTCTCAAACTTTCTGCTTTATTTTCTCCATTCAAATGTGATTTAGGTGTATTAATGTTGCCTAATTTAGTTTTATTTTTGGAATGAATTAATAGGCCACCAAGTGTTTGTTATAATGATTGAAGATTGTTGGAGAATGTAAGAGAATCAATTCAAGATTGAAGATGTTATGAGGTGAGTTTTCTGTTATGGAAGTTTGATAATGATATTCTTAGGGTTTTCTGATTTTTCTTATATAGATTGAAATCGGTGATGGTGATTATGGAGAGAAGATTTGAGATATGGAGGAGGATTTGGGAATCGCAAACTCTGTCCTCTGATTCTGTTATTTTGTTCCGGTTATAATTATTTCCTCTCATTTTCTGTTATGGTGAGTTCCAAATGCTGTGACAATAGAAATCTATTTGGCAGAAATCTATTTGTCTTATAACCTGTCATGGTGTTAACAGGAAATTGAGATCCTCGTCGTCATCTTCTTCCAATTCTCCCCACCTTATCTTTGCCGCTTCGTTTGGATAAACAATGTGTTCGGTTGTTCTTCAACTACTGGGAATTAGAATTCAAGTAAGTTTTTCTTAGAAACCTGTTCCATTTCCTTGAATTGATATTGAATATAGCACACACATACTTTTATAGGTTGTTTCTTTGTGACTGCAAAAGCAAAAAAGAAACAGTGGAATGCAGGATTTTGGTGACAAATATATGGGTAACATACATTCAGCATTCAGGTATATATATATATATATATATATATATATATATATATATATATATATATATATATATATATATATATATATATATATATATAATCAACCAATTAACACTTCGATTTTTGGAACAAGAATGATAAGTAACACTGCTTTTCAACTCTGATTCAGGATTTCGCGTATCTTTATGATCCAAACAATGAGACTGCTGAAGCATTTGTGCCAGCTCAGATATTGTATGATGCATTCCATGGAAGGTATCACAATTTTGCAGGAGCAATAGTTCTACTATTTGTGATTTGGGGTTCATTCTTATTTGGTGGACTATCAATCACCACAAGTGCTGCCAGAGTCGTAAGTACTACGATGTTACAAGAGTATGTACCGACGCATTTGTATATTCATTCATTATGGTTTCGTTGATTTGATTTTAGTGGTATGTAGTTGGACAATTTCTCCGTTTTACCGGATCGGGTTTATATGCTTACTTTAAGCTCATTGGCAAATAACATGTTCAAGTCCTGTAGATGAAAATGAGGGCGACCAATGCATCTGTCGAAGATGACCAGAATATTAGATGAAACGGACATTCGGTTCTGTGGAAAATGTGATGGACTAATCTAAAGAATGAAGAAATTGATGACTGGCTTGATGATTCATTCTCAACTACAGGACCCAATAAGATTCACCCATTAATACTCAAGGTATCAACTACCATTTTCTTTCTCTTCACCCTTTCTTTTCGGCGATTCTCTCTGGTCCAATCCATAGATTCACCATTAATAACAACGAGATCGAGATCCATGTTGTTCGCATCTTCACTCCTATTTTTACCTTTATTCTTAATATTTATATCTTCCATTGTTTTTACCTCTTTTGCATCCATTCATATCTATAATCATGAACCTTTTCAAGATGTCGGTAATGCTTTTCTCCTCTCCGGTGGCAGCGAAGGCATCGCCGCCTCACTCACCGCCGTTACACATCCTGATTCCATCCATGATGGACGTTCTTACATTCGGTATTCTGCCTTTCTCTCTGCTTCATTGCAATTAATTAATAATGTAATGCAAGAGTCTTTGTTTCATGAAAAAAATCAGTACTGTGCATTGCTTGATTTGTATTGTGAATGATTTAGTTGAGTTCGTGAATTTTGCACGAATTTACGAGTATTGAGTGATATAAAAGTAATTGGGGGAAAACGAGTGTTAAATTTGATGCTATAAAGTTAGAATGTTATATTCATTTACGAATGATGCTGCGAAGTGCCAATATAAGATGAGCTGGTAGTTAGATTAACTGTTTTGGTGATTCCGTCACTTGCTTGATTTTGTTGAAATGGTGTTGCAATCTTTAGGTACCACCGGATGGGAGTAGTATGATAGAAAACATGTGTCTTTTGTATGCTTTGAAATTTTAGAAATTGCATATGGATTTATATGCTTTGAATGGTAAACTAAATATTAGTATTGTTAGTATTATGTTAGGTGTGAAATCGAACTTTGTCCCTCCTTAACTCACTAATCCAACCAGCAACCCAACCTTATATGTTTTATCTCATTACATATGGATTTATACAATTCATATCTCTTATTTTCTTATCTTTTATTTGAATTATTTGTTAAACATAACAAAAAACACTGACTTTTTTTTTTCTTATGGGTGATAGATTTGAGAATATAACCTTTAGGAGAAGAAAATATGAAGCCAAGGCGCGTGGAACAGTGCCAGTACACATTATTATTTTTGAGGCTGCTGATCGTGATGATATAGGTGGTTCTGTTTATGGCGGACAAAGAGCAATCTGTTGCACCCGTGATTTAGCAAAGATGGGAGGTTGTAAGCAAGGAGAGGTTATCCGGAGAGCTTTCCGCCTGATGTAACCACACCTGGTGTGAACATACTTGCTGCCTATTCACTATTTTGATGAGCTTTCCACCATCCGAATTGGAGTCCAGCAGCTATGGAATTAGCTATCATGAACACAGGTACAATCATATTGTATTTGGTCTGTATGGCTTTTAAATCAAGTATAACATTCTTATAATTATGTGATCCATTATGATTCATGATTATCTGTACACACTTATTTCCATTTGAGGTTGCTGAGTTTTCAGGTTGTTTTAGTGGTGAAGTTGAAGGTTGTATTGATCAGGCTGCCGAGACTGAAGTACCTATGATCAGGCTCCCGACGATGGAGAAATCCGGCTGCGTTTTATGAATGGAGTTCAGCGCGAATGCGAACAAAATTGAAGGGCAAAGGTACGGTGGCTATAATGATGTGTTTACAACCATTATGATATGATTTATGCTTTGACTCCATGATATCAAAATAGCAATCTGTCGGATTTGATTGAAAACTTTCTCGAAGTTTTACATTGCCGTTTGGTTTAGATGTCAATTATTGTCTAGAAAATGTATTTTATCTTGATCTTTTCTTTCATTACTTTTCAGGTGCATGGGATGCTCTCTCAAATGGATTTGAATATAGGTATTTCTTTTCTGATTAATGATTATTTGAATTGGAAACACATCATATTCGTATTCGTGCTATGACACGTAGAAATCAGAAATGATACTGACCTGACATGTTAGATAACATTGTTATATTGTATTGTATGGATCTTACACTCAAACCATCACTTTCAACATCACAGTACTCATTGGTGAAGACTGATCGATTGTAATGTTGACGTGCATTTTTCAGTTTCTTCATTTGCAGAAAAATTGGTGAAAGAGCAAGCATCGATGAACACAGTTTGATGATGTTGCTGAGGTCGGGTTTTGTGATTTCATGACTGCATTGTTCTCATTTGAAGGTTTGGCGTCGTGAAAAGATTGTAACAATACTTGATCACTATATCTTCACAAGTGATGAACGTGTCAATTGCAATGTAGACATACTTAGGGATTCTTTCCGGGAGCAAAATATTAACTACTTTTATGATATTAAGGAAGTTAGTAATTTTAAGGTATTCATTCTTACCATTTCTCCAATATAGAGTTGGTTGTTTCAATTCATTAAGAGTAGTGTAATATGCATAATGTTTATGGACGTTGAGTATTTGACTATAATGATACAGGTAAATCCAGATTACAAAGGTGTTTGTCACGTTGCTCTTGCTCAAGAAGGTCATTGTAGGCCAGGAGAGGTTCAAATAGTTTAACAAGTTATTTGAAAGAACAATCAGGTATTGGGTTCATGTTTTGCTAATTGGGTTCTTTGATTAATTATTTGGTTTATCAGTGTCTAATTACTTGGTATTGGTATCCATATTTTAAGGTTTTCACTTGGTAGTTTAATGAAAACATTATTTACCTCTGTTTTGTTCATTGATCATTCTATGTTTTTTGTTTTACAAGTTTGTCATACCCCAAAATTTGCCCACACTTTTAAAAAAATTCAAAACTATTTCAAAAATTGGATTTTTATAAAATATCGGGTTCATTTATATTTGACATTCTGAATTTTATAAATATTCGATTTAAAGTCTATTTTTAAAATATAAGAGTTTACTCTTAAATTGTTATATTTTAATAAATAGCAAAATGTTGACCGATGCTTTATAAACTTTCAATTGGCTTTTTATTTCGAATAAATAATATAGCTCAATTGGTGAGGAAGTAAGGTTTGCAAGGACAAGGTCATAGGTTCGAATCTTACAGCTAACATTTTTCCTTTTTCTTTTGTTTTGGCGCCCATTTTGTTCTAGAAGCCAAATCTAATTCATTCATGACCTTAAACACTCATCAAGTACATGTTTTCATAACTTTGGAAACTTTTCAAAAGTTGTAAGGAAAGAATCTCCAAATTTCATGGCCATTGAAGAGTTGTTTCTTGCCATGAATTATCATTTCCTATTCTATAAAAGAATCACACTTCTTCAGCATAAAGGGCATGACTATTCACGTACAAATTTCCACAGTATATACATATTTTTCACTAACCCTTTCACATTTTACTTATTATTTTTTCCAGAAAAACAAACCCCATACCAGTTAATCGTAAACTTTCAACATCACTACAACATGTAAACATTCATACAATTCAAAGCTTCCTAAACTCCAATCCAAATCCTCTCCTTTACAAACTCAGGCCATATCACAAAACAACACCAGAACCAAGATTAGATAAAAAAGATCATAATTCTTTTCAACAATAATTTCATAAACCAGTGATAGAGTTCCAAATTTTTCACATATAAAATTTAACAACTTTCATTCAAAATACTTACTAACCATTAACAATTTTCATTCAAATCAAATAATATCATAATTTTTTTTTTCTTGCTTCTTTTACAGGAAAAGGAAATAGAAGAGTTTGTTTTGTGAATAGCCATGCTGAATCTGACGTTTCTATGCAAAACCAGGTGCGGGACACCAACCGCTTCCCTTACCTACGTACCGCTTTGGAGATCCACGCAAACCGCGACACGCAGCACCTCCGGCCGGACCACTGGCAGCCGCAAGACCTCCACCGAGCAACCACCAGAAGAAGCGGTCGTGGATCCACCCGACCCGCTCCGATAAAAGGCCGATCCGCCGCCATCATCTTCTTACGGTTCTGTCGATTTCTTTTCATTATTTCTTCTTTTGATCCTTTTAATGGTTGATTTTCTTTGAATGTGTGTATTGTATTTTAGAAAGAAAAAGGTTGGGTTTTGAGAAAAATAAATGGTGATAGAATTTGTGTAGGAGAAGAAGAGGAGGATAAAAGACATGTGTTGTTGTTTCTTTCTGAAAGTGACTTGCTTATATGACTTCTATTATGTTTTATTTTTATTTTTATTTGCCATGCCACATGTCATTTGTTTCATTGGTGAATGAATTGCATTAGAAGTATCAAAATTGTTTTGTTATCACTATGTCTCTAATGTTGAATACCACCTGAACATCATGAAGGTTCACCGCCCCACCTTGTGTTTTTTTTATTTTTATTTTTATTTAGTTTTTTTTTACCATGGATAATTAAACTTATAATTTATTTTTATTTTTTGTTGTCACTTGGTTCAACTTATTCGCTTTCCAATTTACACCCTTGTTTTTATAATAAGCACCCCCTTTTAGGTTTTATTTATTTAGATAATTAATTAGTTTCATTAGTATTTGTCTTTTAATCAAATTTAAAATAATTAGGTGAATCATGTTTAATGATAGTAAACTAATTTTCTTTTCTTAGTTCATTAGAGTAACAATTTCAAGGAAAAATAAAAAACACAAAAAATAATATTTTTTTTCTCACCATAAAAAAAAAAAACAAACAAAAAATATATTTCGCTTAATTATAATTTCTTTTTAGAATTTTGATATGCATATTCTTTAACCTTGATTGGTATTATTAAATATTTCTTCACTATTTTTTATGCATTGTTTCTTATATTCGTACTAACATTCTCTTGAGTTTTGCGAGGTACTATATTTGAGGCCTCGGACTTTCTCGTGGACATTTATAATTCATTCTGATTTGTATATATTTTATTCTCGCTTTTTTTTTTTTAAGTATTATGTATCTACACATGGATTGTAATAGCCTTAACTAGATTTTTATTTTTCGCACTTCCTTTTATTGTTGGGTTATGTATCCCCTCATCCCGAAGCCATGTAATAGTGTAGGTTTTACTTTCCCGCACTTTAATTTTCTGTACAAATATTAATTGTTAGATGTATGTTAATAGGATTGTATGGTAAGACTAAAACTGAACATAGCTAACTCTAAACTTAAGATTAAAATACCTGAAAATAATACACTTGCACGCACTCACCCCTAGGTTACGCCCCTCTTGGTTGCCTACGATTAAAAAAGGTCGAGTCCCTCAAAACGTAGAGATACCAATTAGCAAAAGTCCCTCGATTAAAAATCATCAAAGATCATGGTCCCTCGATGCTGCCTATAAATACATGATCTCGTCCCTCGAATGATCGCCTAACGAAAGATGATTGTCCCTTCGAATTTGCTAAAGGTATCTCTACCTGTTGCCTTCCAACGACCTCGATGACCCTTCGATGACCCGCACGTCCAATATAACAAGGATTTCCTACTTCTATATAGTATGGATAATCCTGGGAATCGTAAAAAGCATAGAAAAAGACCAATCTAGGGTAGTGCTCTTAATATGCCTAGCTCTATTAAAAAACATCTTTTCAACACTTTTTCAAAGACTAAGGCTACGCATTTACGCTAAAGTCCTTATGTCCCTTTTCAATTCAAAACAAACAAAACAAACATGAGCTAAGTAAATTAAGAGCCCGTAGATAACTACGGATGAAAAGGGTGCTTGCACCTTCCCTTTTCATAACTTACCCCCCGAGCCCGCTTTCTTTCAAAAGGGTCTTTTTCTGTACTTTTTGCCCTTCCTAACATTGGACAAAATAAAAGTCGGTGGCGACTCATGCTCACCGCAACATGTTTGCGAAATAAAAATAAAAGTCAGTTCACCGTGTTACAGAACTGGCGACTCTGCTGGGGATATTGTAAGAGG